>NC_041382.1:778614324-778618064 GCF_002162155.2 Triticum dicoccoides
GATGCGCTAAGCTCCGCCAGAGTTGGTGCCTCCAGTTTTCTGTTTCGTTTTCCTTTTCTATTGACGGGAAGGCAGGCATGTTGTTTTCCTAACTAGTTTACGTACGTGACAGAATGTTGTCACTCGCGCTTGTTTTATATTTCTGGAACGGTTCGTGCAAAATGAGTAAATCTACACTCTAAACTACGTCTATATACATGCTCGACTACGTTCGCTTCCGTGCCGTCTGCTCGAGCTGCCGTTCCGCCACGGTCTCCCCGCGCGGTCGCGGCATCGTCGATCCACAGTTAAACCCGCGCCGTTGGACGATAATACTTCGTGATGACGAGATATATTTCTTCAACCTCTCAACCGGAGTTTTGGTTTGCCCTAGAATTCCTCATGTAGGCCATAACGTTCTCTGCATGGTTGAAGGCCTCCTCTTGCTGAGGGGCAACACAACCATGGAATCATTGTTCGTGTACTCCACCCTTTCACCGGTGATATTGCGAATCTACCACCTCTCACGTCTCTCAAAAGAAGCTTGGTAGCCCATCATCTGGTTCCGAATGTGACATACGATTGTTCATCTGGCGTGATTGCCGCCTTGAGTGTCAGTGCGGATGGAATCCGCACGGTAATGATCGCGTTCAGAAACTTTCATGCGTGATATGTGCAACCACCAAGGACGAGCAATGGAGCGTATTAGCCAGCTGGAGCTTCTGAAGGAAATATGCCCTATAGGCAATAATAAAGTTATTGTTTATTTCCTTATTTCATGATAAATGCTTATTATTCATGCTAGAATTGTATTAACCGGAAACATAATACATGTGTGAATACATAGACAAACAAAGTGTCAGTAGTATGCCTCTACTTGACTAGCTCGTTAATCAAAGATGGTTATATTTCCTAACCATAGACAAAGAGTTGTTATTTGATTAACCGGATCACATCATTAGGAGAATGATGTGATTGACTTGACCCATTCCGTTAGCTTAGCACTCGATCGTTTAGTATGTTGCTATTGCTTTCTTCATGACTATACATGTTCCTATGACTATGAGATTATGCAACTCCCGTTTACCGGAGGAACACTTTGTGTGCTACCGAACGTCACAACGTAACTGGGTGATTATAAAGGAGATCTACAGGTGTCTCCAAAGGTGAATGTTGGGTTGGCGTATTTCGAGATTAGGATTTGTCACTCCGATTGTCGGAGAGGTATCTCTGGGCCCTCTCGGTAATGCACATCACATAAGCGTTGCAAGCATTGCAACTAATGAGTTAGTTGCGAGATGATGTATTATGGAACGAGTAAAGAGACTTGCCAGTAACGAGATTGAACTAGGTATTGAGATACCGACGATCGAATCTCGGGCAAGTAACATACCGATGACAAAGGGAACAACGTATGTTGTTATGCGGTCTGACCGATAAAGATCTTCGTAGAATATGTAGGAGCCAATATGGGCATCCAGGTCCCGCTATTGGTTATTGACCAGAGAGATGTCTCGGTCATGTCTACATAGTTCTCGAACCCATAGGGTCCGCACGCTTAACGTTCGTTGACGATATAGTACTATGTGAGTTATGTATGTTGGTGACTGAATGTTGTTCGGAGTGCAGGATGAGATCAGGGACATGACGAGGAACTCCGGAATGGTCCAGAGACAAAGTTTGATATATGGGATAATAGTGTTTGGTCACCGGAAGGGCTTCCGAATGTTTCCCGAAATGTTTGGGTATGAGAACACTTTATTTGGGCCAAAGGGGAAAGCCCACAAGGTTTTTGGAAAGCGCAAAAGGAAGTTTTGCGGAGTCCAGGGGCAAGACGCCAGGGTCCCTGGTGTCTGGGTCCAGACGCCGGGATCCCTGGCGTCTGGCCCTGGAGTCCGAGAAGGACTCTTGCCTTTCGGGTGAAACCGACTTTGTGGAGGCTTTTACTCCAAGTTTCGACCCCAGGGCTCAACATATAAATAGAGGGGCAGGGCTAGCACCAAAGAGACATCAAGAAACACCAAGCCGTGTGCCGGCAACCCCGTCTCCTCTAGTTTATCCTCCGTCATAGTTTTCGTAGTGCTTAGGCGAAGCCCTGCGGAGATTGTTCTTTACCAACACCGTCACCACGCCGTCGTGCTGCCGGAACTCATCTACTACTTCGCCCCTCTTGCTGGATCGAGAAGGCGAGGACGTCACCGAGCCGAACGTGTGCAGAACTCGGAGGTGCCGTTCTTTTGGTACTTGGATCGGTCGGACGTGAAGACATACGACTACATCAACCGCGTTGATATAACGCTTCCGCGAACGGCCTACGAGGGTACGTAGAAAACACTCTCCCCTCTCATTGCTATGCATCACCATGATCTTGCGTGTGCGTAGGAATTTTTTTGAAATTACTACGTTCCCCAACAGTGGCATCCGAGCCAGATTTTATGCGTTGATGTTGTGCACGAGTAGAACACAAGTGAGTTGTGGGCGATATAAGTCATACTGCTTACCAGCATGTCATACTTTGATTCGGCGGTATTGTTGGATGAAGCGGCCCGGACCGACATTACGCGTACGCTTACGCGAGACTGGTTCTACCAACGTGCTTTGCACACAGGTGGCTGGCGGGTGTCAGTTTCTCCAACTTTAGTTGAACCAAGTGTGGCTACGCCCGGTCCTTGTGAAGGTTAAAACAGCACCAACTTGACAAACTATCGTTGTGGTTTTGATGCGTAGGTAAGAACGGTTCTTGCTAAGCCCGTAGCAGCCACGTAAAACTTGCAACAGCAAAGTAGAGGACGTCTAACTTGTTTTTGCAGGGCATGTTGTGATGTGATATGGTCAAGACATGATGCTAAATTTTATTGTATGAGATGATCATGTTTTGTAACCGAGTTATCAGCAACTGGCAGGAGCCATATGGTTGCCGCTCTATTGTATGCAATGCAATTGCGCCGTAATGCTTTACTTTATCACTAAGCGGTAGCGATAGTCGTGGAAGCATAAGATTGGCGAGACGACAACGATGCTACGATGGAGATCAAGGTGTCGCGCCGGTGACGATGGTGATCATGACGGTGCTTCAGAGATGGAGATCACAAGCACAAGATGATGATGGCCATATCATATCACTTATATTGATTGCATGTGATGTTTATCTTTTATGCATCTTATCTTGCTTTGATTGACGGTAGCATTATAAGATGATCTCTCACTAAATTTCAAGATAAAAGTGTTCTCCCTGAGTATGCACCGTTGCCAAAGTTCGTCATGTTGGGGAACGTAGTAATTTCAAAAAAAATCGTACGCACACGCAAGATCATGGTGATGCATAGCAACGAGAGGGGAGAGTGTGATCTACGTACCCTTGTAGATCGACAACGGAAGCGTTTGGTTGATGTAGTCGTACGTCTCCACGGCCCGACCGATCAAGCACCGAAACTACGGCACCTCCGAGTTTTAGCACACGTTCAGTTTGATGACAATCCCCGGACTCCGATCCAGCAAAGTGTCGGGGAAGAGTTCCGTCAGCACGACGGCGTGGTGACGACCTTGATGTACTACTGTCGCAGGGCTTCGCCTAAGCACCGCTACAGTATTATCGAGGACTATGGTGGCAGGGGGCGCCGCACACGGCTAAGAATATGATCACGTGGATCAACTTGTGTGTCTCTGGGGTGCCCCTGCCTCCGTATATAAAGGCTCAAGGGGGGGCGTGCGGCCGGCCTAGAGGTGGCGCGCCAGGAGGAGTCCTACTCCCTCCGGGAGTA
>NC_041382.1:778618452-778639576 GCF_002162155.2 Triticum dicoccoides
GCGGAGGGGGGAAAAGAGAAAGGGGGGCCGGCCCCCTCTCCTTGTCCTATTCGGACCAAGGGAAAGGAGGGGCACGCGGCCCATCTCAGGCTGCCTCTTCTCTTTTCCACTAAGGCCCACTAAGGCCCATATAGCTCCCGGGGGGTTCCGGTAACCTCCCGGTACTCCGGTAAAATCCTGATTTTACCCGGAACACTTCTGATATCCAAACATAGGCTTCCAATATATCAATCTTTATGTCTCGACCATTTCGAGACTCCTCGTCATGTCCGTGATCACATCCGGGATTCTGTACAACCTTCGGTTCATCAAAACGTATAAGCTCATAATATAACTGTCATCGAAACCTTAAGCATGCGGACCCTACGGGTTCGAGAACAATGTAGACATGACCGAGACATGTCTCCGGTCAATAACCAATAGCGGGACCTGGATGCCCATATTGGCTCCTACATATTCTACGAAGATCTTTATCGGTCAGACCGCATAACAACATACGTTGTTCCCTTTGTCATCGGTATGTTACTTGCCCGAGATTCGATCGTCGGTATCCAATACCTAGTTCAATCTCGTTACCGGCAAGTCTCTTTACTCGTTCCGTAATACATCATCTCGCAACTAACTCATTAGTTGCGTTGCTTGCAAGGCTTAAGTGATGTGCATTACCGAGAGGGCCCAGAGATACCTCTCCGACGATAGGAGTGACAAATCCTAATCTCGAAATACGTCAACCCAACATGTACCTTTGGAGACACCTGTAGAGCACCTTTATAATCACCCAGTTACGTTGTGACGTTTGATAGCACACAAAGTGTTCCTCCGGCACATGGAGTTACATAATCTCATAGTCATAGGAACATGTATAAGTCATGAAGAAAGCAATAGCAACATACTAAACGATCGGGTGCTAAGCTAATGGAATGGGTTATGTCAATCAGATCATTCAACTAATGATGTGATCCCGTTTAATCAAATGACAACTCTCATAACCATCTTTGATTAACGAGCTAGTCAAGTAGAGGCATACTAGTGACACTCTGTTTGTCTATGTATTCACACATGTATTATGTTTTCGGTTAATACAATTCTAGCATGAATAATAAACTTTTATCATGATATAAGGAAATAAATAATAACTTTATTATTGCCTCTAGGGCATATTTCCTTCAGTCTCCCACTTGCACTAGAGTCAATAATCTAGTTTACACAGTAATGATTCTAACACCCATGGAGCTTTGGTGCTGATCATGTTTTGCTCGTGGAAGAGGCTTAGTCAACGGGTCTGCTACATTCAGCCCCGTATGTATCTTGCAAATCTCTATGTCTCCCACCTGGACTAGATCCCGGATGGAATTGAAGCGTCTCTTGATGTGCTTGGTTCTCTTGTGAAATCTGGATTCCTTTGCCAAGGCAATTGCACCAGTATTGTCACAAAAGATTTTCATTGGACCCGATGCACTAGGTATGACACCTAGATCGGATATGAACTCCTTCATCCAGACTCCTTCGTTTGCTGCTTCCGAAGCAGCTATGTACTCCGCTTCACATGTAGATCCCGCCACGACGCTTTGTTTAGAACTGCACCAACTGACTGCTCCACCGTTTAATGTAAACACGTATCCGGTTTGCGATTTAGAATCGTCCGGATCAGTGTCAAAGCTTGCATCAACGTAACCGTTTACAATGAGCTCTTTGTCACCTCCATATACGAGAAACATATCCTTAGTCCTTTTCAGGTACTTCAGGATGTTCTTGACCGCTGTCCAGTGATCCACTCCTGGATTACTTTGGTACCTCCCTGCTAAACTTATAGCAAGTCACACATCAGGTCTGGTACACAGCATTGCATACATGATAGAGCCTATGGCTGAAGCATAGGGAACATCTTTCATTTCCTCTCTATCTTCTGCAGTGGTCGGGCATTGAGTCTGACTCAACTTCACACCTTGTAACATAGGCAAGAACCCTTTCTTTGCTTGATCCATTTTGAACTTCTTCAAAATCTTGTCAAGGTATGTGCTTTGTGAAAGTCCAATTAAGCGTCTTGATCTATCTCTATAGATCTTTATGCCTAATATGTAAGCAGCTTCACCGAGGTCTTTCATTGAAAAACTCTTATTCAAGTACCCCTTTATGCTATCCAGAAATTCTATATCATTTCCACTCAGTAATATGTCATCCACATATAATATCAGAAATGCTACAGAGCTCCCACTCACTTTCTTATAAATACAGGCTTCTCCGAAAGTCTGTATAAAACCAAATGCTTTGATCACACTATCAAAGCGTTTATTCCAACTCCGAGAGGCTTGCACCAGTCCATAAATGGATCGCTGGAGCTTGCACACTTTGTTAGCTCCCTTTGGATTGACCAAACCTTCCGGTTGCATCATATACAACTCTTCTTCCAGAAATCCATTCAGGAATGCAGTTTTGACATCCATCTGCCAAATTTCATAATCATAAAATGCGGCAATTGCTAACATGATTCGGACAGACTTAAGCATCGCTATGGGTGAGAAGGTCTCATCGTAGTCAACCCCTTGAACTTGTCAAAAACCTTTTGCGACAAGTCGAGCTTTGTAGACAGTAATATTACCGTCAACGTCAGTCTTCTTCTCGAAGACCCATTTATTCTCAATTGCTTGTCGATCATCGGGCAAGTCAACCAAAGTCCATACTTTGTTCTCATACATGGATCCCATCTCAGATTTCATGGCTTCAAGCCATTTTGCAGAATCTGGGCTCACCATCGCTTCTTCATAGTTCGTAGGTTCATCATGATCTAGCAGCATGATTCCCAGAACAGGATTACCGTACCACTCTGGCGCGGATCTCACTCTGGTTGATCTACGAGGTTCAGTAGTATCTTGTCCTGAAGTTTCATGATCATTATCATTAGCTTCCTCACTAATTGGTGTAGGTGTCGCAGAAACAGTTTTCTGTGATGTACTACTTTCCAATAAGGGAGCAGGTACAGTTACCTCATCAAGTTCTACTTTCCTCCCACTCACATCTTTCGAGAGAAACTCCTTCTCCAGAAAGTTTCCGAATTTAGCAACAAAAGTCTTGCCTTCGGATCTGTGATAGAAGGTGTATCCAATAGTTTCCTTTGGATATCCTATGAAGACACATTTCTCCGATTTGGGTTCGAGCTTATCAGGTTGAATCTTTTTCACATAAGCATTGCAGCCCCAAACTTTCAGAAATGACAACTTTGGTTTCTTGCCAAACCATAGTTCATAAGGCGTCGTCTCAACGGATTTTGATGGTGCCCTATTTAACGTGAATGCGGCCGTCTCTAAATCATAACCCCAAAACAATAGCGGTAAATTAGTAAGAGACATCATAGATCACACCATATCTAGTAAAGGACGATTACGACGTTCGAATACACCATTACGCTGTGGTGTTCCGGGTGGCGTGAGTTGCGAAACTATTCCACATTGTTTCAAATGTACACCAAACTCATAACTCAAATATTCTCCTCCACGATCAGATCATAGAAACTTTATTTTCTTGTTACGATGATTTTCAACTTCACTCTGAAATTCTTTGAACTTTTCAAATGTTTCAGACTTATGTTTCATTAAGTAGATATACCCATATCTGCTTAAGTCATCTGTGAAGGTGAGAAAATAACGATATCCGCCATGAGCCTCAATATTCATCGGACCACATACATCTGTATGTATGATTTCTAACAAATCTGTTGCTCTCTCCATAGTACCGGAGAACGGTGTTTTAGTCATCTTGCCCATGAGGCACGGTTCGCAAGTACCAAGTGATTTATAATCAAGTGGTTCCAAAAGTCCATCAGTATGGAGTTTCTTCATGCGCTTTACACCGATATGACCTAAACGACAGTGCCACAAATAATTTGCACCATCATTATCAAGTCTGCATCTTTTGGCTTCAACATTATGAATATGTGTGTCACTACTATCGAGATTCAATAAGAATAGACCACTCTTCAAGGGTGCATGTGTTGGAAATATGCCCTAGAGGCAATAATAAAAGTGTTATTATTATATTTCTTTGTTCATGATAATAGTCTTTTATTCATGCTATAACTGTATTATCCGGAAATCGTAATACACGTGTGAATACATAGACCACAATATGTCCCTAGTGAGCCTCTAGTTGACTAGCTCGTTGTGATCAACAGATAGTCATGGTTTCCTGGCTATGGACATTGGATGTCGTTGATAACGGGATCACATCATTAGGAGAATGATGTGATGGACAAGACCCAATCCTAAGCCTAGCACAAAGATCGTGTAGTTCGTATGCTAAAGCTTTTCTAATGTCAAGTATCTTTTCCTTAGACCATGAGATTGTGCAACTCCCGGATACCGTAGGAATGCTTTGGGTGTTCCAAACGTCACAACGTAACTGGGTGGCTATAAAGGTGCATTACAGGTATCTCCGAAAGTGTCTGTTGGGTTGGCACGAATCGAGACTGGGATTTGTCACTCCGTGTAAACGGAGAGGTATCTCTGGGCCCACTCGGTAGGACATCATCATAATGTGCACAATGTGACCAAGGGGTTGATCACGGGATGATGTGTTACGGAACGAGTAAAGAGACTTGCCGGTAATGAGATTGAACAAGGTATCGGTATACCGACGATCGAATCTCGGGCAAGTACAATACCGCTAGACAAAGGGAATTGTATACGGGATTGATTAAGTCCTTGACATCGTGGTTTATCCGATGAGATCATCGTGGAACATGTGGGAGCCAACATGGGTATCTAGATCCCGCTGTTGGTTATTGACCGGAGAACGTCTCGGTCATGTCTGCATGTCTCCCGAACCCGTAGGGTCTACACACTTAAGGTTCAATGACGCTAGGGTTATAAAGGAAGTTTGTATGTGGTTACCGAATGTTGTTCGGAGTCCCGGATGAGATCCCGGACGTCACGAGGAGTTCCGGAATGGTCCGGAGGTAAAGATTTATATAAGGGAAGTCCTGTTTTGGTCACCGGAAGAGTTTCGGGGTTTATCGGTAACGTACCGGGACCACCGGGAGGGTCCCGGGGGTCCACCAAGTGGGGCCACCAACCCTGGAGGCTTGCATGGGCCAAGAGTGGTGAGGGACCAGCCCCTTAGTGGTCTGGTGCGCCTCCCACAAGGGCCCATGGCGCCTAAGAGGTGGAAAGGGGGCAAACCCTAAAGGGATATGGGCCTTAGGGCCCATATTGGTGCGCCTCCCTCTCCTCTCCCCTCTTGGCCGCCAACCCCTTTGCCATCTAGGGCTTCCGCCCCCCCTAGGGGTGGGAACCCTAGAAGGGGGCGCACCCTCCTCCCTCTCCCCTATGAATAGTGAGGCATAGGGCTGCCCATAACACGCGATTCGATCTCTGGTTGGTGCAGCCCTGCTTCTCTTTCTCCTCATATCCCATGGTGCTTGGCGAAGCCCTGCAGGATAGCCACGCTCCTCCATCACCACCACGCCGTTGTGCTGCTGCTGGTTGGAGTCTTCCTCAACCTCTCCCTCTCTCCTTGCTGGATCAAGGCGTGGGAGACGTCACCGGGCTGTACGTGTGTTGAACGCGGAGGTGCCGTCCGTTCGGCACTAGGATCTCCAGTGATTTGAATCACGACGAGTACGACTCCTTCAACCCCGTTCTCTTGAACGCTTCCGCTGCGCGATCTACAAGGGTATGTAGATGCACTCTCCTTCCCCTCGTTGCTGGTTTCTCCATAGATAGATCTTGGTGACACGTAGGAAAATTTTGAATTTCTGCTACGTTCCCCAACAGTGGTATCGGAGCTAGGTCTATTGCGTAGATTCTTTGCACGAGTAGAACACAAAGTAGTTGTGGGCGTTGATTTTGTTCAATATGCTTACCGTTACCAGTCCAATCTTGTTTCGATGGTATTGTGGGATGAAGCGGCCTGGACCGACCTTACACGTACTCTTACGTGAGACAGGTTCCACCGATTGACATGCACTTGGTGCATAAGGTGGCTAGCGGGTGCCAGCCTCTCCCACTTTAGTCGGAACGGATTCGATGAAAAGGGTCCTTATGAAGGGTAAATAGCAATTGGCATATCACGTTGTGGTATTGCGTAGGTAAGAAACGTTCTTGCTAGAAACCCATAGCAGCCACGTAAAACATGCAAACAACAATTAGAGGACGTCTAACTTGTTTTTGCAGGGTATGCTTTGTGATGTGATATGGCCAAGAAGAATGTGATGAATGATATGTGATGTATGAGATTGATCATGTTCTTGTAATAGGATTCACGACTTGCATGTCGATGAGAATGACAACCGGCAGGAGCCATAGGAGTTGTCTTTATTTATTGTATGACCTGCGTGTCATTGAACAACGCCATGTAACTTACTTTACTTTATTGCTAAACGCGTTAGCCATAGAAGTAGAAGTAGTCGTTGGCGTGACAACTTCATGAAGACACGATGATGGAGATCATGATGATGGAGATCATGGTGTCAAGCCGGTGACAAGATGATCATGGAGCCCCGAAGATGGAGATCGATGGAGCTATATGATATTGGCCATATCATGTCACAACTATATAATTGCATGTGATGTTTATTATGATTATGCATCTTGTTTACTTAGGACGACGGTAGTAAATAAGATGATCCCTTACAAAATTTCAAGAAGTGTTCTCCCCTAACTGTGCACCGTTGCTACAGTTCGTCGCTTCTAAGCACCACGTGATGATCGGGTGTGATGGATTCTTACGTTCACATACAACGGGTGTAAGACAGTTTTACACAGCGAAAACACTTAGGGTTAACTTGACGAGCCTAGCATGTACAGACATGGCCTCGGAACACGGAGACCGAAAGGTCGAGCATGAGTCGTATAGTAGATACGATCAACATGAAGATGTTCACCAATGATGACTAGTCCGTCTCACGTGATGATCGGACACGGCCTAGTTGACTTGGATCATGTAATCACTTAGATGACCAGAGGGATGTCTATCTGAGTGGGAGTTCATAAGATGAACTTAATTATCTTGAACATAGTCAAAAGACCTTTTGCAAATTATGTCGTAAGCTCGCGCTTTAGTTCCACGTTTTAGATATGTTCCTAGAGAAAATATAGTTGAAAGTTGACAGTAGCGATTATGCGGACAGTAGAAAGCTTATGTCCTTAATGCACTGCTCAGTGTGCTGAACCCCAAACGTCATTTGTGGATGTTGCGAACATCGGACATACACGTTTTGATAACTACATGATAGTTCAGTTAAATGGTTTAAGTAGAGGCACCAAAGACGTTTTTTGAAACGTCGCGGAACATATGAGATGTTTCGAGGGCTGAAATTAGGATTTCAGGCTCGTGCCCACGTCAAGAGGTATAAGACCTCCGACGATTTTCTTAGCCTACAAACTAAGGGAGAAAAGCTCAATCGTTGAGCTTGTGCTCAGATTGTCTGAGTACAACAATCACTTGAATCGAGTGGGAGTTGATCTTCCAGATGAGATAGTGATGTTTCTCCAAAGACATTGCCACCAAGCTACTAGAGCTTCGTGATGAACTATAACATATCAGGGATAGATATGATGATCCTTTGAGGTATTCGCGATGTTTGACACCGCGAAAGTAGAAATCAAGAAGGAGCATCAATTGTTGATGGTTGGTGAAACCACTAGTTTCAAGAAGGGCAAGGGCAAGAAGGGATACTTCATGAAACGGCAAATCAGCTGCTGCTCTAGTGAAGAAACCCAAGGTTGAACCCAAACCCGAGACTAAGTGCTTCTGTAATAAGGGGAACAGTCACTAGAGCGGAATTACCCTAGATACTTGGTAGATGAGAAGGCTGGCAAGGTCGATAGAAGTATATTGGATATACATTGTGTTGATGTGTACTTTGCTAGTACTCCTAGTAGCACCAGGGTATTAGATACCGGTTCGGTTGCTAAGTGTTAGTAACTCGAAATAAAAGCTACGGAATAAACGGAGACTAGCTAAAGGTGAGCTGATGATATGTGTTGGAAGTGTTTCCAATGTTGATATGGTCAAGCATCGCACGCTCCCTCTACCATCGAGATTGGTGTTAAAACCTGAATAATTGTTATTTGGTGTTTGCGTTGAGCATAGACATGATTGGATTATGACTATCGCAATACGGTTATTCATTTAAAGAGAATAATGGTTACTCTATTTATTTGAATAATACCTTCAATGGTCTTGCACTTAAAATGAATGGTTCATTGAAATCTCGATCGTAGTGATACACATGTTCATGCCAAAAGATAGTAATGATAGTACCACCTACTTGTGGCACTGCCACGTAAGTCATATCGGTATAAAATGCATGAAGAAGCTCCATGTTGATGGATCTTTGGACTCACTCATTTTTTAAAAGTTTGAGACATGCGAACCATATCTATTGGTGTATATGCATGAAGAAACTCCATGCAGATGGATCGTTTAGACTCACTTGATTTTGAATCACTTGAGATATGCAAATCATACCACATGGACAAGATGACTGAAAAGCCTCGGTTTCAGTAAGATGAAACAAGATAGCAACTTGTTGGAAGTAACACATTTTGATGTGTGCAGTCCAATGAGTGCTGAGGCATGCAGTGAATATCGTTATGTTCTTACTTCACAGATGATTCGAGTAGATGTTGAGAATATTTTCTTGATGAAACACAAGTCTGAATTATTGAATGGTTCAAGTAATTTCAGAGTGAAGTTGAAGGTCATTGTGACAAGAGGATAAAATGTCTATGATATGATCATAGAGATGAGTATCTGAGTTACGAGCTTTGGCACACAATTAAGACATTGTGGAAATTGTTTCACAATTAATACGGCCTGGAACACCATAGTTTGATGGTGTGTCCGAACATCATAGTTGCACCCTATTGGATATGGTGCGTACCATGATGTCTCTTATCAAATTACCACTATCGTTCATGGGTTAGGCATTAGAGACAACCACATTCACTTTAAATAGGGCACCACGTAATTCCGTTGAGATGACACCGTATGAATTATGGTTTAGAGAAACCTAAGTTGTCGTTTCTTAAAGGTTTGGGGCTGCGACGCTTATGTGAAAAAGTTTCAGGATTGATAAGCTCGAACCCAAAGCGGATAAAATGCATCTTCATAGGACACCCAAAACAGTTGGGTATACCTCCTAATTCAGATCCGAAAGCAATATGAATTGTTTCTTGAATTGGGTCCTTTCTCGAGGAAAGGTTTCTCTCGAAAGAGTTGAGTGGGAGGATGGTGGAGACTTTATATGGTTATTGAACCATCACTTCAACCAGTGTGTATCAGGGCACAGGAAGTTGTTCATGTGGCACCTACACCAATTGAAGTAGAAGCTTATGATAGTGATCATGAAGTTTCTGATCAAGTCACTGTCGTACCTTGTAGGGTGACAAGGATACGTACTACTTCAGAGTGGTACAGTAATCCTGTCTTGAAGGTCATGTTGCTAGACAACAATGAACCTACGAGCTATGGAGAAGCGATGGTGGGCCCAAATTCCGACAAATGTTTAGAAGACATGAAATCCGAGATAGGATCCATGTATCAGAACAAAGCATGGACTTTGGTGGACTTGCCCGATGATCGGCAACCCATTGAGATAAATGGATCTTTAAGAAGAAGACGGACGTGGATGGTAATGTCACCATCTATGAAGCTCAACTTGTGGTGAAGAGTTTTTTCACAAGTTCAAGGAGTTGACTACGATGAGATTTTCTCATCCGTAGCGATGCTTAAGTCCGTCGGAAACATGTTAGCATTAGCTGCATTTATGAAATCTAGCAGATGGATGACAAAATGAGTTTCCTTACCAGTCTTCGTATGGAAAGGTTGTATGTGATACAATCAGAAAGTTTTTGTCGATCCTAAGGATGCTAAAAGGTATGCTAGCTCCAGTAATCCTTCTAAGGACTGGAGTAAGCATCTCGGAGTTGGAATGTGCGCTTTGATGAGATGATTAAAGATTTTGGTGTATACAAAGTTTATGAGAAACATGTATTTCCAAAGAAGTAAGTGGGAGCACTATAGAATTTCTGATGAGTATATGTTGTTGACATGTTGATGATCAGAAATGATTTTCTAGAAAGCATATAGGGTTATTTGGAAAGTGTTTTTCAATAGAAAACCTGGATTGAGGTACTTGAACATTGAGCATCAAGATCTATAAGGATAGATGAAAACCGCTTAATGGTACTTTCAAATGAGCACATACCTTGACATGATCTTGAAGGTGTTCAAGATGGATCAGTCAAAGAAGAAGTTCTTGCCTGAGTTGTAAGGTACGAAGTTAAGACTTAAAGCTCGACCTCGGCAGAAAAGAGAGAAAGGACGAAGGTCGTCCCTATGCTTTAGACGTAGGCTCTACAGTATGCTATGCTGTGTACCGCACCTGAAGTGTGCCTTGCCATGAGTCAGTCAAGGGGTACAAGAGTGATCCAAGAATAGATCACAGTACAGCGGTCAAAGTTATCCTTAGTAACTAGTGGACTAAGGAATTTTCTCGGTTATGGAGGTGATAAAGAGTTCGACGTAAAGAGTTACGATGATGCAAGCTTAACACCTATCCGGATAGCTCTAAGTAGAGATACCGGATACGTATAATGGGGAAAAAATTTAGAATAGCTCCAAGTGGAACAGTTATTTGGAATGGCTCCAAATAGAACGTGGTAGCTACATCTAGGAGATGACATAGAGATTTGTAAAGCACACACGGATCTCAAAGGTTCAGACCCGTTGACTAAAAACCTCTCTCACAAGCAACATGATCAAACCCAAGACTCTTTGGATGTTGGTCACATGGTGATGTGACCTATCAGTGTTAATCACATGGTGATGTGAACTAGATTATTGACTCTAGTGCAAGTGGGAGACTGTTGGAAATATGCCCTAGAGGCAATAATAAAAGTGTTATTATTATATTTCTTTGTTCATGATAATAGTCTTTTATTCATGCTATAACTGTATTATCTGGAAATCGTAATACACGTGTGAATACATAGACCACAATATGTCCCTAGTGAGCCTCTAGTTGACTAGCTCGTTGTGATCAACAAATAGTCATGGTTTCCTGGCTATGGACATTGGATGTCGTTGATAACAGGATCACATCATTAGGAGAATGATGTGATGGACAAGACCCAATCCTAAGCCTAGCACAAAGATCGTGTAGTTCGTATGCTAAAGCTTTTCTAATGTCAAGTATCTTTTCCTTAGACCATGAGATTGTCCAACTCCCGGATACCGTAGGAATGCTTTGGGTGTTCCAAACGTCACAACGTAACTGGGTGGCTATAAAGGTGCATTACAGGTATCTCCGAAAGTGTCTGTTGGGTTGGCACGAATCGAGACTGGGATTTGTCACTCCGTGTAAACGGAGAGGTATCTCTGGGCCCACTCGGTAGGACATCATCATAATGTGCACAATGTGACCAAGGGGTTGATCACGAGATGATGTGTTACGGAACGAGAAAAGAGACTTGCCGGTAACGAGATTGAACAAGGTATCGGTATACCGACGATCGAATCTCAGGCAAGTACAATACCGCTAGACAAAGGGAATTGTATACGGGATTGATTAAGTCCTTGACATCGTGGTTTATCCGATGAGATCATCGTGGAACATGTGGGAGCCAACATGGGTATCCAGATCCCGCTGTTGGTTATTGACCGGAGAACGTCTCGGTCATGTCTGCATGTCTCCCGAACCCGTAGGGTCTACACACTTAAGGTTCGATGACGCTAGGGTTATAAAGGAAGTTTGTATGTGGTTACCGAATGTTGTTCGGAGTCCCGGATGAGATCCCGGACGTCACGAGGAGTTCCGGAATGGTTCGGAGGTAAAGATTTATATAAGGGAAGTCCTGTTTTGGTCACCGGAAGAGTTTCGGGGTTTATCGGTAACGTACCGGGACCACCGGGAGGGTCCCGGGGGTCCACCAAGTGGGGCCACCAACCCCGGAGGCTTGCATGGGCCAAGAGTGGTGAGGGACCAGCCCCTTAGTGGGCTGGTGCGCCTCCCACAAGGGCCCATGGCGCCTAAGAGGTGGAAAGGGGGCAAACCCTAAAGGGATATGGGCCTTAGGGCCCATATTAGTGCGCCTCCCTCTCCTCTCCCCTCTTGGCCGCCAACTGTTAGGTTTCGTAGTAATTTCAAAAAATTTCCTACGCGCACACGGGATCATGTGATGCATAGCAACGAGAGGAGAGTGTTGTCTATGTACCCAACGCAGACCGACTGCGGAAGCAATGACACGACGTAGAGGAAGTAGTCGTACGTCTTCACGATCCAACCGATCAAGCACCGAAACTACGGCACCTCCGAGTTCGAGCACACGTTCAGCTCGATGACGATCCCCGGACTCCGATCCAGCAAAGTGTCGGGGAAGAGTTTCGTCAGCACGACGGCGTGGTGACGATCTTGATGAACTACAGCAGCAGGGCTTCGCCTAAACTCCGCTACAGTATTATCGAGGAATATGGTGGCAGGGGGCACCGCACACGGCTAAGGAATCGATCACGTGGATCAACTTGTGTCAACTTGTGTGTTTAGAGGTGCCCCTGCCTCCGTATATAAAGGAGGAGAGGAGGGGAGGCTGGTCGGCCAAAGAGGGAGGCGCAGGAGAGTCCTACTCCCTCTGGGAGTAGGATTCCTCCCCCCAATCCTAGTCCAACTAGGATTCCTCGGAGGGGAAGGGAGAGAGGGGGGCCGGCCACCTTCTCCTAGTCCTAATAGGACTAGGGGAGGGGAAAGAGGCGCAGCCACCTTGGGCTGCCCCTTTCTCCTTTCCACTAAGGCCCATGATGGCCCATATGGCTCCCGGGGGGTTCCGGTAACCTCCCGGTAACCCGGTAAAATCCCGATTTCACCCGGAACACTTCCGATGTCCAAACATAGGCTTCCAATATATCAATCTTTACGTCTCGACCATTTCGAGACTCCTCGTCATGTCCGTGATCACATCCGGGACTCCGAACAACCTTCGGTACATCAAAGTGCATAAACTCATAATATAACTGTCATCGTAACCTTAAGCGTGCGGACCCTACGGGTTCGAGAACAATGTAGACATGACCGAGACATGTCTCTGGTCAATAACCAATAGCGGGACCTGGATGCCCATATTGGCTCCTACATATTCTACGAAGATCTTTATCGGTCAGACCGCATAACAACATACGTTGTTCCCTTTGTCATCGGTATGTTACTTGCCCGAGATTCGATCGTCGGTATCCAATACCTAGTTCAATCTCGTTAACGGCAAGTCTCTTTACTCGTTCCGTAATACATCATCTCACAACTAACATATTAGTTGTAATGCTTGCAAGGCTTATGTGATGTGTATTACCGAGAGGGCCCAGAGATACCTCTCCGACAATCGGAGTGACAAATCCTAATCTCGAAATACGCCAACCCAACATCGACCATTGGAGACACCTGTAGTACTCCTTTATAATCACCCATTTACGTTGTGACGTTTGGTAGTACCCAAAGTGTTCCTCCGGTAATCGGGAGTTGCATAATCTCATAGTCGTAGGAACATGTATAAGTCATGAAGAAAGCAATAGCAACATACTAAACGATCAGGTGCTAAGCTAATGGAATGGGTCATGTCAATCAGATCATTCTACTAATGATGTGACCTCGTTAATCAAATAGCAACTCATTGTTCATGGTTAGGAAACATAACCATCTTTGATTAACGAGCTAGTCAAGTAGAGGCATACTAGTGACACTCTGTTTGTCTATGTATTCACACATGTATTATGTTTCCGGAAAATACAATTCTAGCATGAATAATAAACATTTATCATGATTATAAGGAAATAAATAATAACTTTATTATTGCCTCTAGGGCATATTTCCTTCAGTCTCCCACTTGCACTAGAGTCAATAATCTAGATTACACTGTAATGAATCTAACACCCATGGAGCTTTGGTGCTGATCATGTTTTGCTCGTGGAAGAGGCTTAGTCAACGGGTCTGCAATATTCAGATCCGTATGTATCTTGCAAATCTCTATGTCTCCCACCTGGACTAGATCCCGGATGGAGTTGAAGCGTCTCTTGATGTGTTTGGTCCTTTTGTGAAATCTGGATTCCTTTGCCAAGGCAATTGCACCAGTATTGTCACAAAAGATTTTCATTGGACCCGATGCACTAGGTATGACACCTAGATCGGATATGAACTCCTTCATCCAGACTCCTTCATTTGCTGCTTCCGAAGCAGCTATGTATTCCGCTTCACATGTAGATCCCGCTACGACGCTTTGTTTAGAACTGCACCAACTGACAGCTCCACCGTTTAATGTAAACACGTATCCGGTTTGCGATTTAGAATCGTCCGGATCAGTGTCAAAGCTTGCATCAACGTAACCTTTTACGATGAGCTCTTTGTCACTTCCATATACGAGAAACATATCCTTAATCCTTTTCAGGTATTTCAGGATGTTCTTGACCGCTGTCCAGTGATCCATTCCTGGATTACTTTGGTACCTCCCTGCTAAACTTATAGCAAGGCATACATCAGGTCTGGTACACAGCATTGCATATATGATAGAGCCTATGGCTGATGCATAGGGAACATCTTTCATATTCTCTCTATCTTCTGCAGTGGTCGGGCATTGAGTCTTACTCAATTTCACACCTTGTAACACAGGCAAGAACCCTTTCTTTGCTTGATCCATTTTGAATTTCTTCAAAATTTTGTCAAGGTATGTGCTTTGTGAAAGTCCAATTAAGCGTCTTGATCTGTCTCTATAGATCTTAATGCCTAATATGTAAGCAGCTTCACCGAGGTCTTTCATTGAAAAACTTTTATTCAAGTATCCCTTTATGCTATCCAGAAATTCTATATCATTTCCAATCAGTAATATGTCATCCACATATAATATCAGAAATGCTACAGAGCTCCCACTCACTTTCTTGTAAATACAGGCTTCTCCGAAAGTCTGTATACAACCAAATGCTTTGATCACACTATCAAAATGTTTATTCCAACTCCGAGAGGCTTGCACCAGTCCATAAATGGATCGCTGGAGCTTGCACACTTTGTTAGCTCCCTTTGGATCGACAAAACCTTCTGGTTGCATCATATACAACTCTTCTTCCAGGAATCCATTCAGGAATGCAGTTTTGACATCCATTTGCCAAATTTCATAATCATAAAATGCGGCAATTGCTAACATGATTCGGACGGACTTAAGCATCGCTACGGGTGAGAAGGTCTCATCGTAGTCAATTCCTTGAACTTGCCGAAAACCTTTTGCGACAAGTCGAGCTTTGTAGACAGTAACATTACCATCAGCGTCAGTCTTCTTCTTAAAGATCCATTTATTCTCAATCGCTTGCCGATCATCGGGCAAGTCAACCAAAGTCCATACTTTGTTCTCATACATGGATCCCATCTCAGATTTCATGGCTTCTAGCCACTTTGCGGAATCTGGGCTCACCATCGCTTCTTCATAGTTCGTAGGTTCATCATGATCTAGTAGCATGACCTCTAGAACAGGATTACCGTACCACTCTGGTGCGGATCTTACTCTGGTTGATCTACGAAGTTCAGTAGTATCTTGATCTGAAGTTTCATGATCATTATCATTGGCTTCCTCACTAACTGGTGTAGGTGTCACTGAAACAGTTTTCTGTGATGAACTACTTTCCAGTAAGGGAGCAGGTACAGTTACCTCGTCAAGTTCTACTTTCCTCCCACTCACTTCTTTCGAGAGAAACTCCTTCTCTAGAAATGATCCATTCTTAGCAACAAATGTTTTGCCTTCGGATCTGTGATAGAAGGTGTACCCAACAGTTTCCTTTGGGTATCCTATGAATACACATTTCTCCGATTTGGGTTCGAGCTTATCAGGTTGAAGCTTTTTCACATAAGCATCGCAGCCCCAAACTTTAAGAAACGACAACTTTGGTTTCTTGCCAAACCATAGTTCATAAGGCGTCGTCTCAACGGATTTTGATGGTGCCCTATTTAACGTGAATGCGGCCATCTCTAAAGCATATCCCCAAAATGATAGCGGTAAATCTGTAAGAGACATCATAGATCGCACCATATCTAGTAAAGTACGATTACGACGTTCGGACACACCATTACGCTGTGGTGTTCCGGGGGGCGTGAGTTGCGAAACTATTCCACAGTTTTTCAAATGTACACCAAACTCGTAACTCAAATATTCTCCTCCACGATCAGATCGTAGAAACTTTATTTTCTTGTTACGATGATTTTCAACTTCACTCTGAAATTCTTTGAACTTCACGACGTAGAGGAAGTAGTCGTACGTCTTCACGATCCAACCGATCAAGCACCGAAACTACGGCACCTCCGAGTTCGAGCACACGTTCAGCTCGATGACGATCCCCGGACTCCGATCCAGCAAAGTGTCGGGGAAGAGTTTCGTCAGCACGACGGCGTGGTGATGATCTTGATGAATTACAGCAGCAGGGCTTCGCCTAAACTCCGCTACAGTATTATCGAGGAATATGGTGGCAGGGGGCACCGCACACGGCTAAGGAATCGATCACGTGGATCAACTTGTGTCAACTTGTGTGTTTAGAGGTGCCCCTGCCTCCGTATATAAAGGAGGAGAGGAGGGGAGGCTGGCCG
The DNA here is from genome assembly GCF_002162155.2 of Triticum dicoccoides. Taxonomy (NCBI): domain Eukaryota; kingdom Viridiplantae; phylum Streptophyta; class Magnoliopsida; order Poales; family Poaceae; genus Triticum; species Triticum dicoccoides. The sequence goes on from NC_041382.1 coordinate 778,635,059, forward strand.
GCCAAAGAGGGAGGCGCAGGAGAGTCCTACTCCCTCTGGGAGTAGGATTCCTCCCCCCAATCCTAGTCCAACTAGGATTCCTCGGAGGGGAAGGGAGAGAGGGGGGCCGGCCACCTTCTCCTAGTCCTAATAGGACTAGGGGAGGGGAAAGAGGCGCAGCCACCTTGGGCTGCCCCTTTCTCCTTTCCACTAAGGCCCATGATGGCCCATATGGCTCCCGGGGGGTTCCGGTAACCTCCCGGTAACCCGGTAAAATCCCGATTTCACCCGGAACACTTCCGATGTTCAAACATAGGCTTCCAATATATCAATCTTTACGTCTCGACCATTTCGAGACTCCTCGTCATGTCCGTGATCACATCCGGGACTCCGAACAACCTTCGGTACATCAAAATGCATAAACTCATAATATAACTGTCATCGTAACCTTAAGCGTGCGGACCCTACGGGTTCGAGAACAATGTAGACATGACCGAGACATGTCTCTGGTCAATAACCAATAGCGGGACCTGGATGCCCATATTGGCTCCTACATATTCTACGAAGATCTTTATCGGTCAGACCGCATAACAACATACGTTGTTCCCTTTGTCATCGGTATGTTACTTGCCCGAGATTCGATCGTCGGTATCCAATACCTAGTTCAATCTCGTTAACGGCAAGTCTCTTCACTCGTTCCGTAATACATCATCTCACAACTAACATATTAGTTGTAATGCTTGCAAGGCTTATGTGATGTGTATTACCGAGAGGGCCCAGAGATACCTCTCCGACAATCGGAGTGACAAATCCTAATCTCGAAATACGCCAACCCAACATCGACCATTGGAGACACCTGTAGTACTCCTTTATAATCACCCATTTACGTTGTGACGTTTGGTAGTACCCAAAGTGTTCCTCCGGTAAACGGGAGTTGCATAATCTCATAGTCGTAGGAACATGTATAAGTCATGAAGAAAGCAATAGCAACATACTAAATGATCAGGTGCTAAGCTAATGGAATGGGTCATGTCAATCAGATCATTCTACTAATGATGTGACCTCGTTAATCAAATAACAACTCATTGTTCATGGTTAGGAAACATAACCATCTTTGATTAACGAGCTAGTCAAGTAGAGGCATACTAGTGACACTCTGTTTGTCTATGTATTCACACATGTATTATGTTTCCGGAAAATACAATTCTAGCATGAATAATAAACATTTATCATGATTATAAGGAAATAAATAATAACTTTATTATTGCCTCTAGGGCATATTTCCTTCACCAACCCCTTTGCCATCTAGGGCTGCCGCCCCCCTAGGGGTGGGAACCCTAGAAGGGGGCGCACCCTCCTCCCTCTCCCCTATAAATAGTGAGGCATAGGGCTGCCCATAACACGCGATTCGATCTCTCGTTGGTGCAGCCCTGCTTCTCTTTCTCCTCATATCCCATGGTGCTTGGTGAAGCCCTGCAGGATAGCCACGCTCCTCCATCACCACCACGCCGTTGTGCTGCTGCTGGTTGGAGTCTTCCTCAACCTCTCCCTCTCTCCTTGCTGGATCAAGGCGTGGGAGACGTCACCGGGCTGTACGTGTGTTGAACGTGGAGGTGTCGTCCGTTCGGCACTAGGATCTCCGGTGATTTGAATCATGACGAGTACGACTCCCTCAACCCTATTCTGTTGAACGCTTCCGCTTAGCGATCTACAAGGGTATGTAGATGCACTCTCCTTCCCCTCGTTGCTGGTTTCTCCATAGATAGATCTTGGTGACACGTAGGAAAATTTTGAATTTCTGCTACGTTCCCCAACAGCATGACCATAAAAGATATTACTCATATAAATAGAACAACCATTATTCTCTGATTTAAATGAATAACCGTATCGCATTAAACAAGATCCAGATATAATGTTCATGCTCAACGCTGGCACCAAATAACAATTATTTAGGTCTAATACTAATCCCGAAGGTAGATGTAGAGGTAGCGTGCTGACCGCGATCACATCGACTTTGGAACCGTTTCCCACGCGCATCGTCACCTCGTCCTTAGCCAATCTTCGCTTAATCCGTAGTCCCTGTTTCGAGTTGCAAATATTAGCAACAGAACCACCGTCATGATCCGCCAAATACTTGGGGCAGTTCCGCTTCCAGTGACCAGTCTGCTTGCAGTAGAAGCACTCAGTTTCAGGCTTAGGTCCAGACTTGGGTTTCTTCTCTTGAGCAGCAACTTGCTTGCTGTTCTTCTTGAAGTTCCCCTTCTTCTTCCCTTTGCCCTTTTTCTTGAAACTAGTGGTCTTGTTGACCATCAAAACTTGATGCTCCTTTTTGATTTCTACCTCCGCAGCTTTCAGCATTGCGAAGAGCTCGGGAATAGTCTTATTCATCCCTTGCATATTATAGTTCATCACGAAGCTCTTGTAGCTTGGTGGTAGTGATTGGAGAATTCTGTCAATGATGCAATCATCTGGAAGATTAACTCCCATCTGAATCAAGTGATTATTATACCCAGACATTTTGAGTATATGCTCACTGACAGAACTGTTCTCCTCCATCTTGCAGCTATAGAACTTATTGGAGACTTCATATCTCTCAATTCGGGCATTTGCTTGAAATATTAACTTCAACTCCTGGAACATCTCATATGCTCCATGACGTTCAAAACGTCGTTGAAGTCCCGATTCTAAGCCGTAAAGCATGGCACATTGAACTATCGAGTAGTCATCAGCTTTGCTCTGCTAGACGTTCATAACATCTGGTGTTGCTCCAGCAGCAGGCCTGGCACCCAGCGGTGCTTCCAGGACGTAATTCTTCTGTGTAGCAATGAGGATAATCCTCAAGTTACGGACCCAGTCCGTGTAATTGCTACCATCATCTTTCAACTTTACTTTCTCAAGGAACGCATTAAAATTCAACGGAACAACAGCACGGGCCATCTATCTACAATCAAACATACATAAGCAAGATACTATCAGGTACTAAGTTCATGATAAATTTAAGTTCAATTAATCAAATTACTTAAAGAACTCCCACTTAGATAGACATCCCTCTAATCCTCTAAGTGATCACGTGATCCAAATCAACTAAACCATGTCCGATCATCACGTGAGATGGAGTAGTTTCATTGGTGAACATCACTATGTTGATCATATCTACTATATGATTCACGCTCGACCTTTCGGTCTCCATGTTCCGAGGCCATATCTGCATATGCTTGGCTCGTCAAGTATAACCTGAGTATTCCGCGTGTGCAACTGTTTTGCACCCGTTGTATTTGAACATAGAGCCTATCACACCTGATCATCACGTGGTGTCTCAGCACGAAGAACTTTCACAACGGTGCATACTCAGGGAGAACACTTCTTGATAATTTAGTGAGAGATCATCTTATAATGCTACCGTCAATCAAAGCAAGATAAGATGCATAAAAGATAAACATCACATGCAATCAATATAAGTGATATGATATGGCCATCATCATCTTGTGCCTGTGATCTCCATCTCCGAAGCATCGTCATGATCACCATCGTCACCGGCGCGACACCTTGATCTCCATCGTAGCATCGTGTCGTCTCGCCAATCTTATGCTTCCACGACTATCGCTACCGCTTAGTGATAAAGTAAAGCATTACAGCGCGATTGCATTGCATACAATAAAGCGACAACCATATGGCTCCTGCCAGTTGCCGATAACTCGGTTACAAAACATGATCATCTCATACAATAAAATTCAGCATCATGTCTTGACCATATCACATCACAACATGCCCTGCAAAAACAAGTTAGACGTCCTCTACTTTGTTGTTGCAAGTTTTACGTGGCTGCTACGGGCTTAAGCAAGAACCAATCTTACCTATGCATCAAAACCACAACGATAGTTTGTCAAGTTGGTGCTGTTTTAACCTTCGCAAGGACCGGACGTAGCCACACTCGGTTCAACTAAAGTTGGAGAAACTGTCACCCGCAAGCCACCTATGTGCAAAGCACGTCGGGAGAACCGGTCTCGCGTAAGCGTACGCGTAATGTCGGTCCGGGCCGCTTCATCCAACAATACCGCCGAACCAAAGTATGACATGCTGGTAAGCAGTATGACTTATATCACCCACAACTCACTTGTGTTCTACTCGTGCATATAACATCAACACATAAAACCTAGGCTTGGATGCCACTGTTGGGGAATGTAGTAATTTCAAAAAAATTCCTATGCACACGCAAGATCATGGTGATGCATAGCAACGAGAGGGGAGAGTGTGATCTACGTACCCTTGTAGATCGACAACGGAAGCGTTTGGTTGATGTAGTCGTATGTCTCCACGGCCCGACCGATCAAGCACCGAAACTACGGCACCTCCGAGTTTTAGCACACGTTCAGCTCGATGACGATCCCCGGACTCCGATCCAGCAAAGTGTCGGGGAAGAGTTCCGTCAGCACGACGGCGTGGTGACGATCTTGATGTACTACTGTCGCAGGGCTTCGCCTAAGCACCGCTACAATATTATCGAGGACTATGGTGGCAGGGGGCGCCGCACACGGCTAA
>NC_041382.1:778639947-778662112 GCF_002162155.2 Triticum dicoccoides
GGATCCCCCCCCCCCAATCCTAGTTGGAATAGGATTCGCGGAGGGGGGAAAAGAGAAAGGGGGGCCGGCCCCCTCTCCTTGTCCTATTCGGACCAACGGAAGGGAGGGGCGCGCGGCCCATCTCAGGCTGCCTCTTCTCTTTTCCACTAAGTCCCACTAAGGCCCATATAGCTCCCGGGGGATTCCGGTAACCTCCCGGTACTCCGGTAAAATCCCGATTTCACCCGGAACACTTCTGATATCCAAACATAGGCTTCCAATATATCAATCTTTATGTCTCGACCATTTCGAGACTCCTCGTCATGTCCGTGATCACATCCGGGATTCTGAACAACCTTCGGTACATCAAAACGTATAAACTCATAATATAACTGTCATCGAAACCTTAAGCGTGCGGACCCTACGGGTTCGAGAACAATGTAGACATGACCGAGACATGTCTCCGGTCAATAACCAATAGCGGGACCTGGATGCCCATATTGGCTCCTACATATTCTACGAAGATCTTTATCGGTCAGACCGCATAACAACATATGTTGTTCCCTTTGTCATCGGTATGTTACTTGCCCGAGATTCGATCGTCGGTATCCAATACCTAGTTCAATCTCATTACCGGCAAGTCTCTTTACTCGTTCCGTAATACATCATCTCGCAACTAACTCATTAGTTGCATTGCTTGCAAGGCTTAAGTGATGTGCATTATCGAGAGGGCCCAGAGATACCTCTCCGACGATCGGAGTGACAAATCCTAATCTCGAAATACGTCAACCCAACATGTACCTTTGGAGACACCTGTAGAGCACCTTTATAATCACCCAGTTACGTTGTGACGTTTGGTAGCACACAAAGTGTTCCTCCGGCACACGGGAGTTACATAATCTCATAGTCATAGGAACATGTATAAGTCATGAAGAAAGCAATAGCAACATACTAAACGATCGGGTGCTAAGCTAATGGAATGGGTTATGTCAATCAGATCATTCAACTAATGATGTGATCCCGTTTAATCAAATGACAACTCTTTGTCCATGGTTAGAAAACATAACCATCTTTGATTAACGAGCTAGTCAAGTAGAGGCATACTAGTGACACTCTGTTTGTCTATGTATTCACACATGTATTATGTTTCCGGTTAATACAATTCTAGCATGAATAATAAACTTTTATCATGATATAAGGAAATAAATAATAACTTTATTATTGCCTCCAGGGCATATTTCCTTCACGTCATGCCCAGACACCACGTGATGATCGGGTGTGATAAGCTCTACGTCCATCTACAACGGGTGCAAGCCAGTTTTTGCACACGCAGAATACTCAGGTTAAACTTGACGAGCCTAGCATATGCAGATATGGCCTCGGAACACTGAGACCGAAAGGTCGAGCGTGAATCATATAGTAGATATGATCAACATATTGATGTTCACCATTGAAAGCTACTCCATTTCACGTGATGGTCGGTTATGGTTTAGTTGATTTGGATCACGTGATCACTTAGAAGATTAGAGGGATGTCTTTCTAAGTGGGAGTTCTTTAGTGATATGATTAATTGAACTTTAATTTATCATGAACTTAGTCCTGGTAGTATTAGCATATCTGTGTTGTAAATCAATAGCTCGCGTTGTTGCTTTCATATGTTTATTTTGATATGTTCCTAGAGAAAATTGTGTTGAAAGATGTTAGTAGCAATGATGCGGATTGGATCCGTGATCTGAGGTTTATCCTCATTGCTGCACAGAAGAATTATGTCCTTGATGCACCGCTAGGTGACAGGCCTATTGCAGGAGCAGATGCAGACGTTATGAATGTTTGGCTAGCTCAATATGATGACTACTTGATAGTTTAGTGCACCATGCTTAACAGCTTAGAATCGGGACTTCAAAGACGTTTTGAACGTCATGGACCATATGAGATGTTCCAGGAGTTGAAGTTAATATTTCAAGCAAATACCCGCGTTGAGAGATATGAAGTCTCCAACAAGTTCTATAGCTAAAAAATGGAGGAGAATCGCTCAACTAGTGAGCATGTGCTCAGATTGTCTGGGTACTACAATTGCTTGAATCAAGTGGGAGTTAATCTTCCAATAAAAATAGTGATTGACAGAATTCTCTAGTCACCATCACCAAGTTAGTAGAACTTCGTGATGAACTATGATATGCAAGGGATAACGGAAACGATTCCCAAGCTCTTCGTAATGCTGAAATTGACGAAGATAGAAATCGAGAAAAACATCAAGTGTTGATGGTAGACAAGACCACTAGTTTCAAGAAAAGGGCAGAGGGAAGAAGGGGAACTTCAAGAAGAACAGCAAGCAAGTTGCTGCTCAAGTGAAGAAGCCCAAGTCTGGTCCTAAGCCTGAGACTAAGTGCTTCTACTGCAAAGGGACTGGTCACTCGAAGCGGAACTACCCCAAGTGATTGGCGGATAAGAAGGATGGCAAAGTGAACATAAGTATATTTGATATACATGTTATTGATGTGTACTTTACTAGTGTTTATAGCAACCCCTCAGTATTTGATACTAGTTCAGTTGCTAAGATTAGTAACTCGAAACGGGAGTTGCAGAATAAATAGAGACTAGTTAAGGGTGAAGTGATGATGTGTGTTGGAAGTGGTTCCAAGATTGATATAATCATCATCGCACACTCCCTATACTTTCGGGATTAGTGTTAAACCTAAATAAGTGTTATTTGGTGTTTGCATTGAGCATGAATATGATTTGATTATGTTTATTGCAATACGGTTATTCATTTAAGTAAGAGAATAAATTGTTGTTCTGTTTACATATATGATTACACACCCAATGAAAATGGTTCGTTGGATCTCGATCGTAGTGATACACATATTCATAATATTGAAACCAAAAGATGCAAAGTTAATAGTGATAGTGCAACTTATTTGTGGCACTACCGTTTAGGTCATATTGGTGTAAAGCGCATGAAGAAACTCCATGCTGATGGGCTTTTGAAATCACTTGATTATGAATCAGTTGATGCTTGCGAACCATGCCTCATGGGCAAGATGACTAAGACTCCGTTCTCCGGGACAATGGAGCGAGCAACAAATTTGTTGGAAATCATACATACTGATGTATGTGGTCCGATGAATATTAAGGCTCGCGACAGGTATCATTATTTTCTGATCTTCACAGATGATTTGAGAAGATATGAGTATATCTACTTGATGAAACATAAGTCTGAAACATTTGAAAAGTTCAAAGAATTTCAGAGTGAAGTGGAAAATCATCATAACAAGAAAATAAAGTTTCTATGATCTGATCGTAGAGAAGAGTATTTGAGTTACGAGTTTGTCCTTCAGTTAAAAACAATGCGAAATAGTTTCACTACTCATGCCACCTGGAACACCACAATGTAATGGTGTGTCCGAACGTCATAACCGTACTTTATTAGATATGGTGCGATCTATGATGTCTCTTACCGATCTACCACTATCATTTTGGGTTTATGCATTAGAGATAGCTGCATTCACGTTAAATAGGGCACCATCTAAATCCGTTGAGATGACACCGTATGAACTATGGTTTGGCAAGAAACCTAAGCTGTCGTTTCTTAAAGTTTGAGGTTGCAATGCTTATGTGAAAAAGTTTCAACCTGATAAGCTCAAACCCAAATCGGAGAAGTGCGTCTTCATAGGATACCCAAAATAAAATGTTGGGTACACCTTCTATCACAGATCCGAAGGCAAGATATTCGTTGCTTTGAATGGATCCTTTCTAGAGAAGGAGTTTCTCTCGAAAGAAGTAAGTGGGAGGAAAGTAGAACTTGATGAGGTAACTGTACCTGCTCCCTTATTGGAAAGCAGTTCATCACAGAAATCTGTTCCTGTGACTACTACACCAATTAGTGAGGAAGCTAATGATGATGATCATGTAACTTCAGATCAAGTTACTACCGAATCTCGTAGGTAAACCAGAGTGAGATCCGCACTAGAGTGGTATGGTAATCCTGTTCTGGAAGTCATGTTACTGGACCATGACGAACTTGCGAACTATGAGGAAGCGATGATGAGCCCAGATTCTGCGAAATGGTTTGAGGCCATGAAATCTGAGATATGATCCATGTATGAGAACAAAGTATGGACTTTGATGGATTTGCCCGATGGTCGGCAAGCCATAGAAAATAAATGGATCTTCAAGAGGAAGACAGACGCTGATAGTAGTGTTACTATCTACAAAGCTAGAATTGTCGCAAAAAGGTTTTCAACAAGTTCAAGGTGTTGACTACGATGAGAGTTTCTCACTCGTATCTATGCTTAAGTCTGTCCGAATCATGTTAGCAATTGCTGCATTTTATGAAATCCGGCAAATGGATAAACAAAACTGCATTCCTTAATGGATTTATTAAAGAAGAGTTGTATATGATACAACCAGAAGGTTTTGTCAATCCTAAAGGTGCTAACAAAATGTGCAAGCTCCAGCGATCCATCTATGGACTGGTGCAAGCATCTCGGAGTCGGAATATACACTTTGATAAGTTGATCAAAGCATATAGTTTTATACAGACTTGCGGTGAAGCCTGTATTTACAAGAAAGTGAGTGGGAGCACTACAACATTTCTGATAAGTATATGTAAATGACATATTGTTGATTGGAAATAATGTAGAATTATTCTGCAAAGCATAAAGGAGTATTTGAAAGGAGTTTTTCGAAGAAGGACCTCGGTAAAGCTACTTACATATTGAGCATCAAGATCTATAGAGATAGATCAAAACGCTTGATAAGTTTTTTCAATAAGTACATACCTTGACAAGATTTTGAAGTAGTTCAAAATGGAACAGTCAAAGAAGGAGTTCTTGCCTGTGTTACAAGGTGTGAAGTTGAGTAAGACTCAAAACCCGACCACGGCAGAAGATAGAAAGAGAATGAAAGTCATTCCCTATGCCTCAGCCATAGGTTCTATAAAGTATGCCATGCTATGTACCAGATCTATTGTATACCCTACACCTTTTTTTGGCAAGGGAGTACAATAGTGATCTAGGAGTAGATCACTGGACATCGGTCAAAAATTATCCTTAATGGAATAAGGATATGTTTCTCAATTATGGAGGTGACAAAAGGTTCGTCGTAAAAGGATTACGTCGATACAAGTTTTTGGCACTGATCCGGATGACTCTAAGTCTTCATCTGGATACATATTGAAAGTGGGAGCAATTAGCTAAAGTAGCTCCATGCAGAGCATTGTAGACATAGAAATTTACAAAATACATACGGATCTGAATTTTGGCAGACTCGTTGACTAAGCTTCTCTCACAAGCAAAACACGATCACACCTTAGTACTCTTTGGGTGTTAATCACATATAGATGTGAACTAGATTACTTACTCTAGTAAACCCTTTGAGTGTTGGTCACATGACGATGTGAACTATGGGTGTTAATCACATGGTGATGTGAACTATTGATGTTAAATCACATGGCGATGTAATCTAGATTATTGACTCTAGTGCAAGTGGGAGACTGAAGGAAATATGCCCTAGAGGCAATAATAAAGTTATTATTTATTTCCTTATTTCATGATAAATGTTTATTATTCATGCTAGAATTGTATTAACCGGAAACATAATACATGTGTGAATACATAGACAAACAAAGTGTCACTAGTATGCCTCTATTTGACTAGCTCGTTAATCAAAGATGGTTATGTTTCCTAACCATAGACAAAGAGTTGTTATTTGATTAACGGGATCACATCATTAGGAGAATGATGTGATTGACTTGACCCATTCCGTTAGCTTAGCACTCGATCGTTTAGTATGTTGCTATTGCTTTCTTCATGACTTATACATGTTCCTATGACTATGAGATTATGCAACTCCCGTTTACCGAAGGAACACTTTGTGTGCTACCAAACGTCACAACGTAACTGGGTGATTATAAAGGAGCTCTACAGGTGTCTCCAAAGGTGAATGTTGGGTTGGCGTATTTCGAGATTAGGATTTGTCACTCCGATTGTCGGAGAGGTATATCTGGTCCCTCTCGGTAATGCACATCACATAAGCCTTGCAAGCATTGCAACTAATGAGTTAGTTGCAAGATGATGTATTACGGAACGAGTAAAGAGACTTGCCAGTAACGAGATTGAACTAGGTATTGAGATATCGACGATCGAATCTCGGGCAAGTAACATACCGATGAGAAAGGGAACAATGTATGTTGTTATGCGGTCTGACAGATAAAGATCTTCGTAGAATATGTAGGAGCCAATATGGGCATCCAGGTCCCGCTATTGGTTATTGACCAGAGAGATGTCTCGGTCATGTCTACATAGTTCTCGAACCCGTAGGGTCCGCACGCTTAACGTTCGTTGACGATATAGTACTATGTGAGTTATGTATGTTGGTGACCGAATCTTGTTCGGAGTCCGGGATGAGATCAGGGACATGACGAGGAACTCCGGAATGGTTCGGAGACAAAGTTTGATATATGGGATAATAGTGTTTGGTCACCGAAAGTGTTCCGGAAATCACCGGAAGGGTTCCGGAAATCACCGGAAGGGGTTCCGGATGTTTCCTGAAATGTTTGGGTACGAGAACACTTTATTTGGGCCAAAGGGGAAAGCCCACGAGGTTTTTGGAAAGCGTAAAAGGAAGTTTTGCGGAGTCCAGGGGCCAGACGCCAGGGTCCCTGGCGTCTGGGTCCAGACGCCGGGATCCCTGGCGTCTGGCCCTGGAGTCCGAGAAGGACTTTTGCCTTTCGGGTGAAACAGACTTTGTGAAGGATTTTACTCCAAGTTTCGACCCCAGGGCTCAACATATAAATAGAGGGGCAGGGCTAGCACCAAAGAGACATCAAGAAACATCAAGCCGTGTGTCGGCAACCCCGTCTCCTCTATTTTAGCCTTCGTCATAGTTTTCGTAGTGCTTAGGCGAAGCCCTGCGGAGATTGTTCTTCACCAACACCGTCACCACGCCGTCGTGCTGCCGGAACTCATGTACTACTTCGCCCCTCTTGCTGGATCGAGAAGGCGAGGACGTCACCGAGCCGAACGTGTGCAGAACTCGGAGGTGCCGTGCTTTCGGTACTTGGATCGGTCGGACGTGAAGACGTACGACTACATCAACCGCGTTGATATAACGCTTCCGCGAACGGTCTACGAGGGTACGTAGACAACACTCTCCCCTCTCGTTGCTATGCATCACCATGATCTTGCGTGTCCGTAGGAATTTTTTTAAAATTACTACGTTCCCCAACAGCTTCCACCTAGAACGAAGGCCAATGTCATTCGGGGGTTGGCAAAACTCCATATCTGAATTTTGTAAAGAGCAGAACACAATACTTTTTCTAATATGTGCTTTCTCTCGAAAAAAAATCTTGACAAATGTGCACAATTTGGGGGGCCATGGCCCCCGAGATGCGATAAGCTCCGCCAGTGTTGGTGCCCCCAGTTTTCTGTTTCGTTTTCCTTTTTTATTTACGGGAAGGCAGGCCTGTTGTTTTCCTAGCTAATTTACGTACATGACAGAATGTTGTCACTCGTGCTTCTTTTATGTTTCTGGAACGGTTCGTGCAAAATGAGTAAATCTACACTCTAAACTATGTCTATATACATGCTCGACTACATCCGCTTCCGTGCCGTCTGCTCGTGTTGGCGTTCCGCCACGGTCTCCCCGCGCGGCCGCGGCATTGTCGATCCGCAGTTTCATCCGCGCCGTTGGACGATAATGCTTCGTGATGACGAGATATATTTCTTCAACCTCTCAACCGGAGTTTTGGTTTGCCCTAGAATTCCTCATGTAGGCCACAACGTTCTCTGCATGGTTGAAGGCCTCCTCTTGCTGAGGGGAAACACAACCATAGAAACATTGTTCGTGTACTCCACCCTTTCACCGGTGATGTTGCGGATCTCCCACCTCTCATGTCTCTCAAAAGAAGCTTGGTAGCCCATCATCTGGTTCCGGATGTGACATATGATTGTTCATCTGGCGTGATTGCCGCCTTGAGTGTCAGTGCCGATGGAATTCCCATGGTAATGATCGCGTTTCAGAAACTTTCATGCATGATATGTGCTACCACCAAGGACGAGCAATGGAGCGTATTAGCCAGCTGGAGCTTCCCCCCTAGAACGGACGCCAATGTCATTCCAAGGAAAGATATACATGTTGTATCGTCCCACGATCGAGGACGGTGTACAAATTCTCCAGATAGACGCATCTAAATATCTGTCTGGGTTATGTCTGGCGCCACTAAAGTTGATTGCCACGTGTCCGGCATGGAATATCTACGCACCTTTTGACTTGGTAGAATGTGACTCAGAGATTCTCCTAGTCGGTCGTGCTTCCGAGGGCATGGTAGTTTACAGAGTAGATGATCTTATTCTAGGGAGGGTAATCCCTCTGACAAGCATCGGAGGCAATGCTATCTTGATGGACATCGAAAAGACTCTGAGTGTTAGTTCCAAGGCGATGCCTGCTATTGCTGGTGACATAATTCTGATGAGGTACTAATCTGGTAGTAAATATAATAGGCACTACCATCTCAGTAGTGGCACACATTCATCGGTACCAGCATGTTATGGTGGTGGCGTGACCTGTGCTTTTAGCCCTGTTCAAAATATCTATGGTTTATGCCACTGTGCTATTATGTGGTGAGCTAGATTTCGTTATCATTATCATTAACTTACTTAGTAGTATAGATTACTTAACTAACCTTCTTCCTATGCATGTTTGCACCCAGTTGGGAAGTTCTTTCGTTGGATTGATCGATGGGGATTTGACCTAGGTGGGACATGGGTAAGTTTCTACATGTAACTATGTACGTTTTTTAATTCTATATCGCGCTTGTGATCCAATAAATAGTCGGTCTACTATTTCTCTTATGAAGTATGTATGTATATTTTATTGGCAGCATAGGCATTCATGAAAATTGGTTTTCAAAAATCAAGGTTTGACCACCTTTATGCAGAAAAAACTATAATATTTTGAATACATTTTTTTGGTATGATACATGTAGATGTTTGTTTTGTAAATTTGATCAAATTTAGGAAGGCTAAAGCTTGGAGCCAGTGTGCCCATCGCTTCTTGCACACGCTCGCTCTGGCCAGCCTCATGGTAGTGCTCACTGGTAGAACGATCTTATATTGTGGGACAGAGAGAGTAGCTATTTGACATGTCTAGATTGTTCTTTGTTGTGCATGTATTTTTGCTCTTTTATTGTTATTTCTGATTATATGGCCAGTTTAGTTGTTATGGATGATTACCTAGCCATTTCACATGTTCTTTTCTACTTGTGTGTTTTGCTAGGCGCCATGGTTTTTGCACCATACATGGATGTGCATGGCGGCCGATTTGCTTTGCATCTTGGACACCGCCAGATCAGAGGCTAATGGCGTCCTTCAATTCTGCTACATCCTCTATCTCAAAATGTAAAACTTTTTTTTGACACTATCAAGGGGTAGTTAATTACTTGGGCATGTCCTCCATACTACATGCATTCCTAGTTAGTAAAAAAGCTGGCTACAACTGAATATTTGTAGCTCATTTATCTCAAAAACTTTTGTGCCTGAAATTTATTGATTGGTTCATTCATGTTTCATCTCATCTGATTCTATGTAAACTGTTTTGCACCACATCCTCCCTTCTTCTCTCCCCTATCTTTGCAGTTCCGATTCTCTCACACGCTACAGTCCAAAAGCAGTAACAGAATCACAGAAGACACTCCTTCTAAGTTCTAACTAGGCTAGAGATTTTAGTGACTATCCATCCATGACTATGGATGGATGAATATGTCTACCAGATCCATTTTCTTGTAAATGCTAAGCCAACATATGCTTGCTTCTTGCAATTCTTGTGAAATACACGGGAAAAGAGACAGTCCATGCCCATCTTCTACATCAAACAAGGCTTGAACATTAGAAACAACAAACTATAGAACAACTGAGCTTATCTTTTTGACATCCATGAAGAAAAACCAGAATATGTAGAGAGCTAGACCAACTTGGAAAGTTTGTTAAAAACAGAGATACTTGAACATTAGAAACATAAAAACGAGAAACTCTAGAACATTTGAGCTTGTCTTTTTTTTTGACATCCTCAAAGAAACCATAATGATAGCTTGTCTGGCTCGGAAAGTTTGCTAAAAAAGGAACTTGAAGTCGATAAAACATTCTTGACGCTGCAAAAGCTATTAGAAATACGTGCCACCTAATAATTTCCTTTTTATTGAAAACAAAATGGATCATCAACATCATCATATATAAGCGATTAAACACACCCTAGCTAGGGATGCCCAACAACCATCCAGGATTGCGGAACCTCACCTATCCGCGACACCGCGGACTCCTCATTCTCTCCACCATGCCTCTATATATACCAGGAAGCGTCATCCATCTGCGTGTGGGTGCGTGTGCGACTTGAGACTTGGGACTTGGGATTTGGGAGCAAGGAGAAGGAGAAGCACTGGTCAAGCCGCGAAAAGATGGGACATTTGTGATTTTGTGCGGTAGTGGCACTAACGAGATGGAGATGCATAGCCAGAGCTAGAGCCTCCGAAGCTCCGGCCATTGGAGGTCCTCTTGTTGTGGACGTGGTAAGAAACCGTCTTTTAACCATGATGTTGCAATTGCTGTCCATATATCGCCTGAGGTGTCAGCGGCGCCTCTTGACCTACCAGAGAGGAAGGAGACGAGGTCGGTCGCCTGAGTCCACCAATTTATGGCCACGTGTAGTGGTACGGACTTACGGTAGGGTAGGGAAGGAGGAGGAAGGTGGAGAGAGAGAGAGAGAGAGAGAGAAAAGATGGAGTCTGACTTTGGTTTTTGCTCCTTGTGTTGGAATTGGAATTGACGGACGTGGAAGAAACATGATTGACCTCCAGGAATGGCAGTGCACTGAGCGGCGAGCAACGGCCGAGATGAGCCTGCAGCTCTACGAAGACGAGGTGTGAAGGTGGTGACGAGAGGGCACGCACAGCCGACCATGCTGCATGAGAAAGGAAGGAAGGAAAGGATGCGAAACTTGTGGACCAGCGACCGAGGAAACCTGGCGATTTGTTCTCGTTTAGGCGCACGCGTTGATTCATTTGCATCAACCGACTCCATTCGGGCCGCTCCTTCTTACTCTACTTTTGTTTTTCTTTTGATGAAGTTCAGACGGGCCAAATGCAGGACAACCCATGCCTGCTTTGGCGAATCGTTGTTGCGATTTATCGATTTAATTCTCGAGGGCGGTCTCAAACACAAGAATCGAAAGAGGACACGCCGCCGAGGTCTAGATCGATTTCCTTTTGCGATCGACCGCTAGAACCATCGATGTCATCGACGGCCAACTGCCAACGCCCTCACGTCCACGCTTCCTATGCTGCCGGTAGACCTATGTTAGGACTGCACCACCCCAACACCTGACCGGCAGGCCCCAGGAGCAGGCTGACCCCACGGTCAGCCATGACGACCACTGAAGAGGACAGCTTGGCAAGCGATGACGAGATGCAAGACGGTGATTGGCCCAGACCTGTTAGCATGGTCAGGTGGCTCCTTATAGGCTAGTGAGTGGTGTGGTGTGGGTTATGACAAATGTATTATGACCGGAACCGGAGCTGATCTCCTGGAACTCCTCTTATCTATCGATCCCCTTCTTCCTCCTCCTACCTACTCCCTCCTCCTTCTAGATCCACCGCGACTAGGCACGTTACATCTGGTATCAGAGGTCCAGCGATCCCTCGGCCTGGAGACCGCCTACCCCAAGCCCCGATATCAGACAATGCAGGCAAGACAGGCAGCGGTGATGGAGGTGCAGATCACAGCTCTTACCAAAGCCGTCAACAACGGGCGCATCGCCAACAAAGCGAGGCTGGAGGTGATCCAGACCTCCCTGGAGCTTTGGCGTCCCGCTGTCACCAACATCCAGAAGCAGGTGGATGACCTGCGCACGCAGGTGGGGCGCATCGCCCTCCACCCTGTGCAGAGTTAATTCCTCGCACATTGCACATCAATCCCCACAATTGGACGCTACCCAAGTTGGATTTTCCGCCATTCGATGACGAGAATCCACGGTTCTAGAAAATGCAATGTGAAAAGTACTTCTTCGTGTATGGGGTTCAAGCAGAGTTGTGGGTCAGGGTAGCCACCCTGCACTTCACAGGCAACACAGCGCGCTGGTTGCAACTACATGAGGCTCAAAGCAAGTCCATGTTGTGGGACGAGTTTTGCGCAGCCTTGTGTGGAAAATTTGGCCGGGAACAATATCATACTCACCTCTGTCAGTTCCGTACTCTCCGTCAGACAAGTACTATCCACAATTACATTTTACAATTCGAAGAGCTTATGCATCAGTTGCTAGCACACAATCCTTCCTTCGACCCCATATATTTTACCACACAGTTCTTAGAGAGATTGCGGCATGAAATTCATGCCAGTGTTGTTTTACATCAACCAAAAGACTTGGACTCCGTCTTTTCCTTGGCTTCCATGCAGGAGGATCTCTTGGATGCACTACCTCGGCGAGAGTATCGGCGGCAGGAAGAGCCACCGCCACGAGCGGCCGGGAGGCCCTTGCTGGCGTTGGATGTGCCACCGGCTCGAGTGGCAGGTCCCGGGATTCCAGCCGCGGCTGAAGATAGGCGCGGGGTCGAGGCGGCCAATCCGCCTGACCGGGCACAAGAAGGAGATGACCGTGTGGCTGCGCTCCGGAATTACAGACGAGCATGAGGGCTTTCTTTTAATTATGGGGAACGCTGGGGCCAAGGCCGCCAGTGTGCCGCCACGGTCCAACTCCGTATGGTGGAGGAGTTGCTCGATCTTCTTCAAGCAGGTGATCAGTTCCAAGACCAACACGCCGGTGACTCCAATGATGAAGTGCTCATGTCTATTTCGAAGTTGTCCACTACAGGGCAAACCACACCTCATACAACGCGTCTTGTTGGCAAAATTGACACCAAGTAAGTTCTGATTCTGATGGACTCGGGTAGCTCTAGCAGTTTTATCAGTGAGTTAGTCGCGGTGATGATGGCAGACAGGATTCAGAGAACTGCAACCTCTTCCGTGAAAATTGCTGATGGGGGGTACTTAATGGTTCCTTCATTTGCTTACTAGCTAGCGTGTCGGGTTCTCTCTATACGTATAGTACCTAGTGTCGACCAAGCACGGAGATAAGAGAGGTCACTTCTTCTATTAGCTAGCTAACACAATATATGAAACCCCTAAATTAACCCTCCACCCCCCCCTCTAAAAAAAACAAAAACCCCAGCTCCTGAGCTGCTGACGCATGGATACTTTTTGATCCCGGTTGGTATTACCAACTGGGACTAAAAGCCCTCTTGCTTGGGCGCCCCGCAGCGGCTAACGTGGAGCACCTTCTGTCCCGGTTCATAAACGAACCGGGACTAAAGGTTTTGGGCTTTAGTCTCGGTTCCAGAACCGGGACAAATATGTCTTTTTCTACTAGTGTTAGATTCTAATATAGACTACATGTGAAGTAAAATGAGTGAAAATCTGCACTCTAAAATATATCTATACATCTGTACGTAGTTCATATAATTTTTTTAAAAGGTCTTATATTTAGGAATGGATGGAGTACCTCTGCGTCGAAGAGAAATTACCCACACATAAAATTTAATCCAAAAGAAACTAAGAGAATAGTGAAGCTCGAGAAGACAAGTTCAAAGCAGTTTTCTATACGTCGTAAAAACATTTGTTTTTAGGAAAGAACGTTCGGAAGCAGACTGCTATTTTTAGTTTTTTTTAGGGGTACTTACTTTTCTTAGTTATATATATGGGCCTAGCTCACATGGGCCGATGCCAGAGACAGCCCCGGCCTGGTCCGGTAAATAGTTGTTGCATGTTCAGGGTTGCGATCGGTTTAATTCCCAGAGGGCTGACACGCTGGACCCTGCTTATGTCAAGATCGATTTGCGATCGATACAACCATGTCGCCGGCGGCGAACTGCAAGCGACCAAAAGCCAACGCTCCCGGTAGCTTCGACGACGAGTCCCCCTGGGCGTCTCTCCCTGCAGATCTGGCCCGGCATGTGGTGGCTGGCGGGTATTGGCTGGAGACCTGCTCGACTACGTCCGGTTCCGCGCCTTCTGCTGTCACTGGCGTTCCGCTACGACGTCCCCGCGCGGCCATGGCATCACTGATCCGCGGTTTCATCCCCGGCGGTGGATGATGCTGCCTGAGGGCCATGGCCTTCACCCTGCCGGCAAGAAGCGTTTCTTCAACATTTCTACTGGAGTCTTCGTGCGCCACCGAGTTTCTCTTCTCTTGGACTACAACTACTTGGTTTTCTGCCCGGTGGAAGGGCTTCTCCTGCTGCAGGGGCAACACGGCGATGGAAATACTCTTCTTCTCCTCCACCCTTTCACGGGCGACATCGCGGAGCTGCCGTCGGTCACGTCTATCAAAAGAAACTTGAGAGCCCATCTGGATCCACATGGGACATATGAAAATTACACTGATGTGATCGCCTCCGTGAGCGTCAATGCCGATGGAATCCCCAGGGTCGTGATTGTGCTTCTAGATTTTTCATATGCACTGTGTGCT
Organism: Triticum dicoccoides; assembly: GCF_002162155.2. Taxonomy (NCBI): domain Eukaryota; kingdom Viridiplantae; phylum Streptophyta; class Magnoliopsida; order Poales; family Poaceae; genus Triticum; species Triticum dicoccoides. The sequence goes on from NC_041382.1 coordinate 778,654,438, forward strand.
ACTACCAAGGACGAGCAATGTAGTGTCTTGGCCAGCTGCTACTTCCCACAAGGGTGGCCAATGGCATCTCAAGGAAAGATCTACATTTTTGAGCGTTCCACAGACGACAACAAGTTGCAAATTCTTCAAATCGACCCAACTCAGCAAGGACCAGGGTTATGTTCGAAGCCACTAAAATTGATCATTGCTACATGTCCAGCTGACAAGATCTACCCACCTTTTCACTTAGTAGATTGTGACTCAGACATCCTACTGGTTGGATACACCAATTACACGCTTTCCTCGCACATGCTAGTTTACAGAGTAGCTGATCTTATTCGAGGAAGAGTTGACCCACTAACTAGCATCGAAGGCAATGCTCTCTTGATTGGCTCCAAAACAAGCGTGAGTGTAAGTTCCAAGGCGGTGCCTGCTATCGTTCGTAACACAATTCTAAGCGCTCCCGTATCCGATAACTTTATTACGTGCTATGACCTCAACTGTGGGACTTGGTCGGAAACGCCTGCTAGGCTTGTCAAGCATGGTCGTGGTATGGCGTGTACTTGTAGCTTCATTGACCACATGTTCAGTGTTTGCCACTGTCCTGCTACCCAGTAAGCTAGTTGTTTATACCATTAGTTTACTTATTGAGAGCATACCTGACTAATTTATTTCATGCCTATATACGCAGGCATGGATGGAGGAGGAATAACCTTTTCATAGGGCCGGTCTATGGAGATTGAGCCTAAGTGTAGTGACATATATGGGGTAAGTTTCCATATGCAATTCGCTCCTTAATATCTTTCTAGTAAATGCACATGTATTCCCGGCTTACTCTACTACTTTGCTGGTTGATCTAATAATTAGCCGGCCTTCATACTTGCAAGTAATATTGTTTCTTGCTCCAAGCATGATATATGTTTGGAATCACGCATATGTGATCAGTGACATAGGACTTAGATGTGCAATACTTATGGCACATCTAGATGTGCTTTAGCAAAATTGAACTAAAAATCCTTCTCTGTGTACTCTAGCTTGTCTGTCTATCTAGATTGTTCTTTGTTGTGCATAAGGTCCAGCTTGATTGTTCTTTTTTGGATTTTTCATTGACTGTTCTTGTCTCTGATCATATGATTTAGTGGGTATGGTGAATTATCTAGCTATGTGACATGTGTTCATGTGCTCTCTGCTTGTTTTCTTTTGCTAGCCACACATGGTTTTTGTACCATATATGGATGTGCATGGCGGCTAGGCGGTTTGCGTTGCATCTCTTGGACACCGCAAAATCAGAGGCTTCATACCGGATTAGCTAGCACTATTATGATGTGGCGGAGATTCTCTTATCATCTGCTAGTAAATTGCTCGAGTTATACTTATATGGCAGTACATACTTCAGTTCTAACTAGATGCCCTATTTCACATGCGCTTTCCTATTCTCTTTTTTTCATCAAGGTTCATTGTGCCTCCGTTTGCGCTGCACAGGATTCTTAGTGGCGCTGGTGCACCTGTGGCCGATCTTTTTTCAATTTTTTGCATTAATATAATCAATTACTGCTTGCACAGATAGATACAACTAGTACGGCAATGGTTTGCATAACTAGGGGCATCTCCAATAGGTTGTATGTTAGTTTTATTGGTAAAATGTCCATGTCATCAACCAACAAGGTATTATACAACTACTCTAATGGGTTGTATGTAAGCTATCCAATAGATAGTGTGAAAATAAATGTGACTGCTCTCTATTTCACCTTGGAGCTTGTGCAAAGGTTGTTGGTTAATCTACATACAACTTTGCTCTCTTTCCATATTTAATACATCCACATCAACACTATGTCTCAGGTGGCAAATTTACCAACACCTATCTTATAACTGTTGGAGATGCCCTATGAGAAGAGTAATTGAAGTTGAATTGCCACGTTGCGACGCATGATCTGAGAGCTCTAGTGATAGTTGCGGCAGCACTTAATAGTCCCTAGATAGACATGGCAGTGTTTTTTTCTTTGAGAGGAATTTGCAATCCCTAGAGCTTAACTAATTTTCACGTGGCCCTGACAGCTCGCTGCGGATTGACAGTTCGAATTATAGATGGAAACCGATGGACACGTAGCAAACTCCACCGGTCACCCGATAGATGCATAGCATATAGCGCTTTCTGGTACCTATATTGGCAAGAGTTTCAAAAAAGTTATATTGGCAAGACTTACCAACCAATTCGCACGGCAATGCATACTATCTGGCATGTATTGTCAATGCATGTCATTTTCATGCAGACAGATCGACGGCCAAGTAGTTAGAGGGTGACATGCATGCATGCTTGATGCTTGTCTAACAGACAAAGCTGCATATCTCTCTATTCCAGCATCCAATCGGCCACCCCAGAGAAGGAAAAGACGCATGCGAATTAAGCTCAGACATGTCGATCAGGTTGTTTATGTAGTACTTGCTGCACCAATTCTGTCCTTAAAGTAGTGGTGGCATATAGTACACTAGAACACACCGCCCACCCAATTCTGTCCGCCAGGTACATGGAAAACAAATGATGCATGGACAAATGGTACTCGCTCCGTTCCATAATACTTGTCATGATTTTAGTTTAAATTTGAAGTAAAACCACACCAAGTATTTTGGAACGGAGGGACTAATATATAGAGGGATTGCAACAGAGACAAATTATAATACTGTTAAGTTCAGTTTTGTGAGTAAACGTGTGTTGCTTTTCTTTTCTTCTATCAACAAAGGGATCTACCTATCTAGCTAATTTATGTTATAGGGCAAAGCTAGGCAAGCTAAGTTGAGTCCAAACCTGCCTTGCTATGGCACCGCACCTTGCACAGTCTAGTACTCCTAGCTAGTGCTTGATTGATGCATCAGGTCGCTCGAGTGGCTTATAAGTAGCTTGGCATCTTTGTTCCACTCAGGCTTATCACTGAGAGAGGAGTCAAGTGCATCCTAGGTCCTCGAACTATTTTTATGGTGTCACGTAGGTCCTCAAACTATGAAAAGTGCCATTTAGATCCTCGAAAATACTTGAAGTGTAATAAGTGTGTATATATGTGACACCTTTGAAATAGTTCAAGGACCTACGTGACACCTTTGAAATAGTTTGAGGATCAGGATAACACACATATTGCACTTTGAGAACCTCGATGACGATTTTCATAGTTTGAGGACCTATGTGACACCTCTGAAATAGTTCGAGGACCTATGATGCACTTCACTCTTAAGAGAGTATCTTGCATGTACCAAGTTCGCAGCTTAGCTTACTTGAAAATTGAAATGCTAGCTAGTATCACCTGCTCTGATCTGCATGTTATGATGTAGACTTGTAAAGCCCGGAGTAACAGTAACACCAGGAAGGCTCCCGCTCCTAGGGTTCCCCCCGCGCCATCGGCCGCCCTCCCATCCCCTCCCGCGCCTCCGACCGCCGGCCGCGCGCGCCGCGCCGCGCCGCGCCCTGCCTCCCTCCTCCCCTCCCGGCCCGCCTCCCGCGTCGCCCCCCCGAGCGGGGCGAGTGGGGGCCCATCTCCCCGCCCTTACTTTTTGAACTGGGTATTAGCCAGCTGGAGCTTCCCCCTAGAACGGAGGCCAATGTCATTCGGAGGATCATGGCGATGCACGACGATGTCGATGTGCGGCAGCTCGGTGCCGGAGGCGCGGGCCTTGGCGGGCTCGTTCTCCGCCGCCTCGCGGCCTTTTCCCCAGAGAACGGAGTAGAGGCCCGTCACGATGAGAACGGCGCCGAGCACGCTGCCGAGGTGCAGCTCCTCGCCGAGCAGCGGGGAGCTGAGCACGGCCACCACCACCAGCATCATGGGGTTGAAGACCGACGCGAAGAGGGGGCCTCGAGAGAGTATCTTACATGTATCAAGTTCGTAGCTTAGCTTACTTGAAAATTGAAATGCTAGCTAGTACCACCTGCTCTGATCTGCATGTTATGATGTAGACTTGTAAAGCCCAGAGTAACAGTGACACCAGGAAGGCTCCCGCTCCTAGGGTTCCCCCCGCGCCGCCGCCGACGGCCGCCCTCCCCTCCCCTCCCGCGCCTCCGGCCGCCGGTCGAGCGCCCCGCCCCCCGCATCGCCTCCCCGAGCGGGGCGACCGGGGGCCCATCTCCCCGCCCCCAGCGCCTCCCCCTCCCGTTCCCCTCCTCCTGCCGCCGCTAGCCTGCGCCACCGGGCCCTGCCCGCGTGGTGTTGGCGGCGGCGGCGGCCGTCCCTTCCCCGCGCGCGGTGCCATGGCTCGGGTGGTGGCGTCCTGTGGTGGTGCTCCTCGGTCGACGGTGGTTCCGGCAGCGGCGGCTGCTCCTGGCGGCGCAGCTCCGGGTGGCCTAGAGGCGGCGGCGCAGCCACTTGGCGGCGAGCTGGCGCGGTGGATGGTGGCGGCGCCCTCCCGACCCAGATCTGGGCCCTTTTGGGCCCCATCTGGGTCTGAGCGGGCCTAACACGGTCTCGCCTGCGGCGGCTCCGGCGGGGGCGGTGGTGGCGCGGCTCGTGCGGGCGGTGGTGGAGACGGCGACACGTCTACTGCAGCTCGGCGACGGGTGCTTCACGAGCCCCTTTTGGGCTCGGCCGGGCCTTGAGGGCCTAGTACGCTCCCCTTGCCGCGTCCGGTCGGTGACCGCCGATGGCGGTGGAGGGCCTGGTACGCTCCCCTCCGGCGTGGCTGCTCTCGCTGCCGCTCCTCGTTCCTGGCTGCTCCCTCTCGTCCTCGTCGGTCTCGCTTCGATGACCATGGTGAGGCGGCGGTGATGATTGCAAGATCGTGGTGGCGCACGTTCTTGGGTGGCTTGTCTGGTGGAGCGTGTCGGACCGTTCGGGGTTGTCGGTGTTTGGCGGATGGGAGAAATCCGGGCCGGCTTGCCGGCACCGACGCGGTGACGCCCGTGGGCGCCATCATTCCTTCCTGAAGGGCGTCGGGTCTTCCCCTTCCCCACGCCCCTCCGTGTACCGGGGGAAACCCTAGGACCTGTCCGGACAGCAGCGTCGTCGCCGTCGTGTTCCTTCCTGAAGGTGTTGCTTGGTATGCGGAGGTTCGAGGTGCCTGGAGCGAGGTGGTACATCTCCGGTGGGCGCAACGGTTTTGGGTTATTATCGTTTTTGTGGATCCGACGCTGTTGACTTTATTTTCTCTCTTCTTTCTCTTTTGTTTCTTTTGGGCATGCTTGTGCTGTTTGCCCCAGCATTGGTCTCATTGTTGTATCAGGTGGTTGCTATATCAATATAGTAGGGCGAAAGCCTTTTTCTCACAAACACGTATAACGTGACATTTGCAACAAGCCATTCAAGCATCTTCCGTCTTCCAGTCTCTCTGGTGCGTTGTTGCCTTTTCATTAATCTGTGGAGAACGATAAAAAAAGTGCATGGCATGTTTCAGTGAACTAACCAAACTAGCTAGGCATATGTCAATCAAATTAGGAGAAAAATTATAGGGGGTTCAAAAGATCAAATTAGAGAAAGTGACTGGCCTAGCTTCATGCAAGATAAGTAGACAATCTTGTGCTTTGATTTGGTTTAGGCATCGAATTTGATTAGCTAGATTGCCAGCTTTGCATGCCACAACAGCACGAGATCTTGTCTCGTCTTCTCATTTTGGCATCTGGCGCGTTGCTTTTCCATTAACTTGGAATGAGACAGCTGCAATGCATATGCATGGTCGGCCACAACTCAATCAAACTAGTTAATTGTTTAGCCAGGAGGAAAACTAAAGAAATTGAGTGAGCTCGAAGTAGACAAGGTTGAACTTTAACAATTAGCTGACTCAACCCGTCCGAATTAGATTGCTTTGCATGTATGGTGGCACATTTGATTTTAGTTAATTACTACCTACGTACAGTATTCCCGCGTCCCTCCTCGAGGCGACACGGGGGGAATCCAGATCCCAGCCACCGGCCGACCTCCTCTCCTCCCTTCCCCCTCGCCGCCGCCAAGGGCTACTGCCGGGCAAAGCCCGGGCACGGCCGACGGCGGCGGGGTCTCTCCTCGGCGTGGCTCCCCGCCCTCTGACCATGGCGTGGTGCTCTGTCGGCGGCGGCGCTTGGCGGCGTGGTGCTGCGAGGGCGCGGCGGCGGCATGGCGCGGTGGCTGCGGGGGTGATGGAGCTCCGTCCCGTGGTGTTGCCTGCGGCTGCGGCGACCGGAGGTCTCCGTTCCGTCCCGATCCCTTTCTCCGGATCTGGATCTGGCCGGTCGAGACCCGGGCGTGGCTGCCGGCGGGCGTGGTGATGCCGGGCCTCCACGGCTGCTAGGCACGGTGGTCGTGCTGGCGGTTGCGTTGGGGCCCCGGTGTGGTGGTGGCGACGCGGCGGCGACCCGTGCACACAATGCTTGATGGAGGTTCCTTCAGCGGATCCGGGTGAAAACCTAGTTCTCGGCTTGAAGCCAAGACCGGCATTGGCGACACTCTTTTGTGTCATTACCTTCTTGAAGGCATCGCCGTGGAGAAGCTCCAGACCTCTATCCGCTACCTCCGGGGGAAACCCTAGATCAGTAGATCAGATGACGGCGGCGCGTTGGTGTCGTTTCCTTCTTGGGGGCATCATTCTTGGAGGCGTACACGGGTTCGAGGGACCAGTGAGCGATTTTTTTTGGCGGAGCGGTGCTTCATCCTGCACATTGATGACGGCGGATCTCGGCGGCGTGGTGCAGTGGAGACTCGGCGCCCGATGCGCGGTGCTGGACTCGCGCAGGAGGGGGTTGCTGTCTGGTGTCATGGTGGCGTCGATGGCAGAGAGGCCTAACAAGATAGAAGCGTCAATATCTGCTCTGAAGACGGACCAGTGGAAGATGGCGGCGACGACACATGTGAGTGCGTCAGACCAGTTCTGCCCCAGAACCGGTATGTGGCTCGGCTGGGGCTTCTGACTTTTAATGATAGGCTTAGGTGAGTGGACTGGGTATTTGGCCCAGCTAGCGCCCTTCATCATATGGATAGGAGTAGGGGCATATGATGCCAAGATGGCGGATTCAGGCGTATTGTTGTGATACTTTGTAAGGGCCTCGAGAATAATCAATAAAATGGCCGTATGCATCTACCAGATGCAGAGGCCGGGGGTCGTCCTCCTTTTCTAAAAAAAAAACCTATGTACAGTACGTAAGATGTTTTTGCAGTTTAAATTAAACTGCAGAAATATCTTATATTAGTGTACAGAGGTACTAGTTAGCAGGGAACCTTCTTATTAATAGGTTATCCTACCGACGTTGCAACTAGTGCTTCAGGTATCATCGCAATAATCAGGCGCTTTTTCTGCAATGCATATGACTGACGAGTGGAATATATGACGACTCTGTGTTATTCTAGTTGCACTCCATGGGTCGGGTGTCAACAAGAGCCATCAATCAAAAGGGATGAAAGGAAACAAAGTACTCGATTCTATTAAAGAAGTAATGGATGATGCATATTGCATCTATTCCATATGCAACAAGTGCAATATTGAGTATTAAGCACACAAATATACTAAGAGCTTCAGATTTGGTTGACTACCAAGGAAGCTTTGATCGGTTGTCGATATACATGGTCAATTACAAATATTTTCTCTTATTTGGAGTGCATGCTCTATCAAGTCAAAGCGTTAGTTTACTTTTTACATTAATTGTCTTTTGTTGTTGTTTCAGATTTTCAAAACCCTTATGCTCCATGGCCTCATGGGCTACGGCCATTCTCTCCCTAAAGTTTGACGACATGGTTGACTAGAACTTGAG
>NC_041382.1:778662339-778667842 GCF_002162155.2 Triticum dicoccoides
CGTTTCATGTTTGGCTTCGAATAAATGTCGTTTGGAACAAAGGAAACAATATTTTACATGATATAACGTTTATTGAAATTTTTCTTTGATTCCATTTGAAAGTTGAAACATAGGAAGATATCTTCCTTTTTAAATTTTAATGAATGGTATATTGTATATAGACATTTGGAACAAAGGCAGCTGTCTTATTTGATAGAATTTCCATCAAAACAATCTTTGATGCCATTTGGAACAAAGGCAGATGTCTTATATTTCATTTGACATTATAATAAGTTGCATATAGAAATTTGGAGGGTACCATACGCAAGTTAAGAGCTCATTAAGGGCATCACAACCTCATATCAGCCCCCCCGCTTCCCCTCGCCCCACATATGCTTCCGTCCCTATTGCCGCCGTGCCTTCCATCGCCACCACAACCTCATCACTCCCACCCTCTACATGACATGTCGGGGTCTAGTAGGCACGGTGCAATGATTAGGACGTTTGACTTGTTAGTGGTGCCGCCTGCCATGGTCCTCCCTTAGACACATCCATGTCGGCGACCAGACGTGCGATGGAGCGGGCGGTCAGGGACCAACTCTTCGATGAGTCACAGTAGCACAGATCTGCTTCAGCATCATTGTGCTACCGACGTTTGAGGAGAGAGCGAGGTTTACCCGTAAGGAAGGGTGCCTCATGGTGGACTTCATCTATTCAGCCATGGAAGAGGCAGAATTACCAAATGACGTTCAAGCGGAGCGCTAGCGGTAAGGCTGTCAGAAGAGGGATTGAATAGAATCGGGGCTTTGATTGTACGATCGAAAATCGTAGGATCTTAACAATCAGGATCGTAGAAACGTAGATTCTATGAACTAAAAATTAAAAGGGGTTCAAAAGATCAAGTTAGAGAAAGTGACTGGCCTAGCTTCATGCAAGATAAGACGACAATGTCGTGTGGTATTGTGACGGTGTCATGAGGAGGAGCGCCCGTAGTCAAGCCCCGGGATGTACCCGCGTTCGGTGAATCTCGTTAACAAATCTCGATGTCGTGCCTCGTGTGATTGCTTGTTCCTCGAATGATCGACTATGCGCCTCGGATTTATTCTAACACCTGCTTTGATCGGTCTCTTCTTCCATCCAATAACTAATTACTACTTACATACGGGCACTACGACTAGTGCAATAGTATGCATACATCTTGGAGAAAGGGAATTGAAGTTGAATTGCCAATTTGTGACGCATGGTTGCAGTAGCAGCTGCGACAACACTTATAGATAGACGAGACAGTGGTCGTTTCCCTTTGAGAAATCTGCTGAACCATGTGCCTGGCCGGCGGTGAAATGAAACGACGGATCGATCAAGTTGGTCTGCTGGCTGGCTGGCTGGCTGGCTGGCTGGCTTTGACAGCTCGGTGGCTGGATGGATCGAAATGGTAACCCTGACACTGGATGGATGGATCTTCGTTCATTCTCTCAGGTCGTCGCTGCTTCCACGCTCCCTCCTCCCTCCTGCGACATGAGGGGAGATGGGTTCGGGGCTGGGTGCCACGGGCGGGAGCCGGGCGATTCGACCGCGCAGGCGGCCGTGGCCGTAGTCTCGACGTCAACGTCAGGAAGCGCAAGACGGAGATTGGGGCCTCCTCGACGCCGAGAGGCTCTGGATCCGAAGGTGCTGGGTTCGACAAGTGGGACAACGCCGCTGGAGGCAAGCGGAATGCTCAAGCTCACCAGGAACGGCGGGGTGGGGACGAAGCGAGCACGAACGAGCCCCGTGGGGGCGATCCCCCACCCCGTCTGCGTGATCCTCCTCCGCTTGCTGGTAACGTTGTTCCCCCACCACCTGAACCCTGCCAGATCTGCAATCTGAGAGGGCAGCTACTGCTAGGTGCCCTCAAGCTCTGTGTGATAGATGTAGGAAGAAAGGACACCTTGCTGTGATCTGTACTGAGTTTCTGCCATGGGAGTTCGTTCCTAGTATGTGCGCTTTTCAGAGCAAAGGCCAGGTTTCTTTTATATTCCTGATTTCAGTGTTGATAGGCAGACTAGGGAGAGGATCTACAATGTAGTAGTTACTATTGTTGAGGGATCTGCTCAAACCAAACACATTGAACATGAGTTGAGCGTTTATGTGGGGCAAGGGTGGAGATGTTCTGCTAGGTTCTTTGCTCCTCAAAAGTTTGTCATGAGAATGCCTGATCCTAGAGAGGTTGATCGTGCTCTATTTGTTGAACATGTTAGACTCAAGAAATGTGGTGTTACTGTTAAGTTCTCACCCTGGTCTGAGGATATTGACTCCGAGGGACTCCTGGAAATTGCTTGGGTTAGGATTGGGCGTATTCCCCCAAACAAAAGGTGTGATTAAACAGTTGCTTATGCCGGGGGGCTTGTGGGTATCACTCTAGAGGTGGATATGTCCACCATAAATCGTCCCTCGTCAGTCAAAGCTAAAATTGGTTGTCGCTCTATTGACCAGCTCCGTACCATGGCTGAAGGGGTGTTGGGGGGTCGTTTCTACAAGTTCACTTATGAAGTTGAGGAAGTTCTTGTTAAGAATCCTGTGTGCGCCGAGAAGGTTGCTGAGATGACAAGAGGGGATACATCTAAACCTGATCAGACCCCTAAACGTAAACGGGTTGATCAGGAAAAAGGAGATGATGGCTCTGAGTCCCAGGATAATACTAAAGGGGGAGCATCGACTCGTGGTGGCAAGACCTGTCGTCTGTCACCACTAGAACATGATGCCCCAGAATCTGAAAGCGAGGTGGATTCCTCTCTGCTCATTGAAACCATGGCCAAAGAACAAGAAATGCTGGAGAAAAATGAAGGCCATGACACATCAAACTGGATTGTGTCTACTGAGCTTGTTGTGCCTGATAAAATTTGTGAACGTGAGATGGAGTTTAAGGAAGTTCAGGTAACAAAAACACCTATAGCATGTCGATCTTTATCATATGCTGCTACAGTTACTAACTCTGCTCAGGTTGTGGAGGTGAAAGGCGATGTGGACTCAGGTTTGAAGACATCCAATGACTATGTGGTTCAATTACCTTCCCCTGAATGTGGTGATGAGTTGATTCTCACTCCTCCATTTGCGCATGAAGCAGCTCCAAGACTCGGCAAGTGCAATGCTTGTGGGGTGCACGAGAACATAGAAGCAAAAGTCATTCGTCTTGCCCAACAGAAAGACCTGGGAGGTAACAATCAAAAACCATGCAAAAATTCTTTTGCTACTCTATCTAATACTGAATTGATGAATAGAGCTGTGGGGATGGGGGTTATCATTCCTGATAATGATTTGGCCTGTGTTAATGTGCTTAGGGAGCTTGAAATTGTTAGAGAAAATTTAATTGAAAAGGAAAGGAAACGGGATAAAACCGAGGATTATAATGAGGATATCATAGTTACTAATGGTCTTGGTAACTCAGCAAAGGTCGACCTAACCTGGCTGGACCAGGAAGATGCTATGCATGAGCTGATCTCTGCTAGCAAACAGAAGAAAGGGAATCCTAAAAGAAAATCTAATGTTAAGATAGCCAGACCTGTGACTAGAAGTCAGAATAAGAAAAACTCCTTAGTGGAAACTCATTGTAGCCCTCCTATGCCACCTGGGTAGGGCTACTTGATCCAAATTCCATAAAAAACGTTCCAAATGAGAGGCCTCATTTGGAACTGCAGAGGGGCAGGCAAGAAAGGGATGGCCACCTGCCTCTCCGATCTAGTCAGTGACCATTCCCTGGACTTTATTGGATTACAAGAGACTATGAAGAAGGATTTCACCCCTAAATGCCTTAGAAAAATCGACCCCTTTGGCCTGTTTCATTGGGAATGGATCCCATATATAGGAAAATCGGGTGGTATATCCTGGGGGGGCATTAGATTGAACACTTGGACCTTATTTCCTGCTGTAAAGGTAAATATATCTTGCAGTTGAACATTCATGATAAGAACAAGAAGAAAATCTGGGGTTTGCTGGTGGCCTATGGCTCAGCACATGAGGAGTACAAAGAAGAAATTTTACTGGAGCTGGCTGCTATGTGTGGCAACATGAATATATCCTATATTGTAGGGGGGGACTTTAATATCCTTAGGCATGAAAATGAGAAGAATAAGAAGATGAGTCATAGTAGATCGACATATCTTTTTAACTCCATCATCAATGCACTAGCTTTGAGAGAAATCCACATTAGCGGGGGAAAATACACTTGGTCGAATAATCAGGCTCACCCAACTTTGGAGAAACTTGACCGTATCCTAATGTCTGAGGGCTGGGAAGAACTTTTCCCATTGGTGTCTGTTAGAAAACTGGTTCGGGAGATCTCAGACCACAATCCTCTCCTACTTTCATCTGGTGAGGAGGGGCGTGGTGAAGGAAATATGCCCTAGAGGCAATAATAAAGTTATTATTTATTTCCTTATATCATGATAAATGTTTATTATTCATGCTAGAATTGTATTAACCGGAAACATAATACATGTGTGAATACATAGACAAACAAAGTGTCACTAGTATGCCTCTACTTGACTAGCTCGTTAATCAAAGATGGTTATGTTTCCTAACCATGAACAATGAGTTGTTATTTGATTAACGGGATCACATCATTAAGTGAATGATCTGATTGACATGACCCATTCCATTAGCTTAGCACCCGATCGTTTAGTATGTTGCTATTGCTTTCTTCATGACTTATACATGTTCCTATAACTATGAGATTATGCAACTCCCGTTTGCCGGAGGAACACTTTGGGTGCTACCAAACGTCACAACATAACTGGGTGATTATAAAAGAGTACTACAGGTGTCTCCAAAGGTACATGTTGGGTTGGCGTATTTCGAGATTAGGATTTGTCACTCCGATTGTAGGAGAGGTATCTCTGGGCCCTCTCGGTAATAGACATCACTTAAGCCTTGCAAGCATTGCAACTAATAAGTTAGTTGCGGGATGATGTATTACAGAACGAGTAAAGAGACTTGCCGGTAACGAGATTGAACTAGGTATTTGGAATACCGACGATCGAATCTCGGGCAAGTAACATACCGATGACAAAGGGAACAACGTATGTTGTTATGCGGTCTAACCGATAAAGATCTTCGTAGAATATGTAGGAGCCAATATGGGCATCCAGGTCCCGCTATTGGTTATTGATCGGGGACGTGTCTCGGTCATGTCTACATTGTTCTCGAACCCGTAGGGTCTGCACGCTTAAGGTTATGATGACAGTTATATTATGAGTTTATGCATTTTGATGTACCGAAGGTTGTTCGGAGTCCCGGATGTGATCACGGACATGACGAGGAGTCTCGAAATGGTTGATACATAAAGATTGATATATTGGAAGCCTATGTTTGGATATCGGAAGTGTTCCGGGTGAAATCGGGATTTTACCGGAGTACCGGGAGGCTACCGGAACCCCCCGGGAGCTATATGGGCCTTAGTGGGATTTAGTGGAAAAGAGAAGGGGCAGCCCAAGATGGGCTGCACGCCTCCCCCCTCCCCTAGTCCTATTAGGACAAGGAGAGGTGGCCG
>NC_041382.1:778668142-778679827 GCF_002162155.2 Triticum dicoccoides
AATCCTACTCCTAGAGGGAGTAGGACTCTCCTGGCGCACCCTCCTTGGCCGGCCAGCCTCCCCCCCTTAGTCCTTTATATACGGAGGCAGGGGCACCCCAGAGAGACAAGTTGATCCACGTGATCTATTCCTTAGCCGTGTGCGGCGCCCCCAGCCACCATAGTCCTCGATAATATTGTAGCGGTGCTTAGGCGAAGCCCTGCAGCAGTAGCACGTCAAGATCGTCACCACACCGTCGTGCTGACAGAACTCTTCCCCTTCACTTTGCTGGATCGGAGTCCGGGGATCGTCATCGAGCTGAACGTGTGCTAGAACTCGGAGGTGCCGTAGTTTCGGTGCTTGATCGGTCGGATCGTGAAGACGTACGACTACATCAACCAAACGCTTCCGTTGTCGATCTACTAGGTATGTAGATCACACTCTCCCCTCTCGTTGCTATGCATCACATGATCTTGCATGTGCGTAGGAATTTTTTGAAATTACTACGAAACCCAACAGTGGCATCAGAGCCTAGGTTTTATATGTTGATGTTATATGCACGAGTAGAACACAAGTGAGTTGTGGGCGATATAAGTCATACTGCCTACCAGCATGTCATACTTTGGTTCGGCGGTATTGTTGGATGAAGCGGCCCAGACCAACATTACGCGTACGCTTACGCGAGACCGGTTCTCCCGACGTGCTTTGCACAGAGGTGGCTTGTGGGTGACAGTTTCTCCAACTTTAGTTGAACCGAGTATGGCTACGCCTGGTCCTTGCGAAGGTTAAAACGGAGTCAAATTGACAAACTATCATTGTGGTTTTGATGCGTAGGTGAGATTGGTTCTTGCTTAAGCCCGTAGCAGCCACTTAAAACTTGCAACAACAAAGTAGAGGACGTCTAACTTGTTTTTGCAGGGCATGTTGTGATGTGATATGGTCAAGGCATGATGCTGAATTTTATTGTATGAGATGATCATGTTTTGTAACCGAGTTATCGGCAACCGGCAGGAGCCATATGGTTGTCGCTTTATTGTATGCAATGCAATCGCGATGTAATGCTTTACTTTATCACTAAACGGTAGCGATAGTCGTGGAAGCATAAGCTTGGCGAGACGACAACGATGCTACGATGGAGATCAAGGTGTCACGCCGATGACGATGGTGATCACGACGGTGCTTCGGAGATGGAGATCACAAGCACAAGATGATGATGGCCATATCATATCACTGATATTGATTGCGTGTGATGTTTATCTTTTATGCATCTTATCTTGCTTTGATTGACGGTAGCATTATAAGATGATCTCTCACTAAATTATCAAGTAGTATTCTCCCTGAGTATGCACCGTTGCGAAAGTTCTTCGTGCTGAGACACCACGTGATGATCGGGTGTGATAGGCTCTACGTTCAAATACAACGGGTGCAAAACAGTTGCACACGCAGAATACTCAGTTTTAACTTGACGAGCCTAGCATATAACAGATATGGCCTCGGAACACGGAGATCGAAAGGTCGAGCGTGAATCATATAGTAGATATGATCAACATAGTGATGTTCACCATTGAAACTACTCCATCTCACGTGATGATCGGACATGGTTTAGTTGATTTGGATCACGTGATCACTTAGAGGATTAGAGGGATGTCTATCTAAGTGGGAGTTCTTTAGTAATATGATTAATTGAACTTAAATTTATCATGAACTTAGTACCTAATAGTATCTTGCTTGTTTATGTTTGATTGTAGATAGATGGCCCGTGCTGTTGTTCCGTTGAATTTTAATGTGTTCCTTGAGAAAGCAAAGTTGAAAGATGATGGTAGCAATTACACGGACTGGGTCCGTAACTTGAGGATTATCCTCATTGCTGCACAGAAAAATTACGTCCTGGAAACACCGCTGGGTGCCAGGCCTGCTGCAGGAGCAACGCCGGATGTTATGAACGTCTGGCAGAGCAAAGCTGATGACTACTCGATAGTTCAGTGTGCCATGCTTTACGGCTTAGAATCGGGACTTCAACGACGTTTTGAACGTCATGGAGCATATGAGATGTTCCAGGAGTTGGAGTTAATATTTCAAGCAAATGCCCGGATTGAGAGATATGAAGTCTCCAATAAGTTCTATAGCTGCAAGATGGAGGAGAACAATTCTGTCAGTGAGCATATACTCAAAATGTCTGGGGTATAATAATCACTTGATTCAATTGGGAGTTAATCCTCCGAATGACTGCGTCATTGACAGAATTCTCCAATCACTGCCACCAAGCTACAAGAGCTTCGTGATGAACTATAATATGCAAGGGATGAATAAGACTATTCCTGAGCTCTTCGCGATGCTGAAAGCTGCGGAGGTAGAAATCAAGAAGGAGCATCAAGTGTTGATGGTCAACAAGACCACTAGTTTCAAGAAAAAGGGCAAAGGGTAGAAGAAGGGGAACTTCAAAAAGAACGGCAAGCAAGTTGCTACTCAAGAGAAGAAACCCAAACCTGAACCTAAGCCTGAAACTAAGTGCTTCTATTGCAAGCAGACTGGTCACTGGAAGCGAAACTGCCCCAAGTATTTGGCGGATAAGAAGGATGGCAAGGTGAACAAAGGTATATGTGATATACATGTTATTGATGTGTACCTTACTAATGCTCGCAGTAGCACCTGGGTATTTGATACTGGTTCTGTTGCTAATATTTGCAACTCGAAACAGGGACTACGGATTAAGCGAAGGTTGGCTAAGGACGAGGTGACGATGCGCGTGGGAAACGGTTCCAAAGTCGATGTGATCGCAGTCGGCACGCTACCTCTACATCTACCTTCGGGATTAATATTAGACCTGAATAATTGTTATTTTGTGCTAGCGTTGAGCATGAACATTATATCTGGATCTTGTTTGATGCGAGACGATTATTCATTTAAATCAGAGAATAATGGTTGTTCTATTTATATGAGTAATATCTTTTATGGTCATGCACCCTTGAAGAGTGGTCTATTCTTGTTAAATCTCGATAGTAGTAATACACATATTCATAATGTTGAAACCAAAAGATGTAGAGTTGATAATGATAGTGCAACTTATTTGTGGCACTGCCGTTTAGGTCATATCGGTGTAAAGCGCATGAAGAAAATCCATACTGATGGACTTTTGGAACCACTTGATTATGAATCACTTGGTACTTGCGAACCGTGCCTCATAGGCAATGACTAAAACACCGTTCTCCGGTACTATGGAGAGAGCAACAGATTTGTTGGAAATCATACATACAGATGTATGTGGTCCAATGAATATTGAGGCTCGTGGCGGATATCGTTATTTTCTCACCTTCACAGATGATTTAAGCAGATATGGGTATATCTACTTAATGAAACATAAGTCTGAAACGTTTGAAAAGTTCAAGGAATTTCAGAGTGAAGTTGAAAATCATCGTAACAAGAAAATAAAGTTTCTACGAGCTGATCGTGGAGGAGAATATTTGAGTTACGAGTTTGGTGTACATTTGAAAAATTGTGGAATAGTTTCACAACTCACGCCACCCGGAACACCACAGCGTAATGGTGTATCCGAACGTCGTAATCGTACTTTACTGGATATGGTGCGATCTATGATGTCTTTTACTGATTTACCGCTATCGTTTTGGGGATACGCTCTAGAGATGGCCGCATTCACATTAAATAGGGCACCATCAAAATCCGTTGAAACGACGCCTTATGAACTGTGGTTTGGCAAGAAACCAAAGTTGTCGTTTCTGAAAGTTTGGGGCTGCGATGCTTATGTGAAAAAGCTTCAACCTGATAAGCTCGAATCCAAATCGGAGAAATGTGTCTTCATAGGATATCCAAAGGAGACTATTGGATACACCTTCTATCACAGATCCGAAGGCAAGACTTTTGTTGCTAAATTCAGAAACTTTTAGAGAAGGAGTTTCTCTCGAAAGAAGTGAGTGGGAGGAAAGTAGAACTTGACGAGGTAACTGTACCTTCTCCCTTATTGGAAAGTAGTACATCACAGAAAACTGTTTCTGTGACACCTACACCAGTTAGTGAGGAAGTTAATGATAATGATCATGAAACTTCAGAACAAGTTACTACTGAACCTCATAGATCAACCAGAGTAAGATCCGCACCAGAGTGGTACGGTAATCCTGTTCTGGAAGTCATGCTACTAGATCATGGTGAACCTACGAACTATGAAGAAGCAATGGTGAGCCTAGATTCCGCAAAGTGGCTTGAAGCCATGAAATCTAAGATGGGATCCATGTATGAAAGCAAAGTATGGACTTTGGTTGACTTGCCCGATGATCGGCAAGCAATTGAGAATAAATGGATCTTCAAGAAGAAGACTGACGCTGACGATAATATTACTGTCTACAAAGCTCGACTTGTCGCAAAAGGTTTTCGGCAAGTTCAAGGGATTGACTACGATGAGACCTTCTCACCTGTAGCAATGCTTAAGTCCGTCTGAATCATGTTAGGATTGCCGCATTTTATGATTATGAAATTTGGCAGATGGATGTAAAAACTGCATTCCTGAATGGATTTCTGGAAGAAGAGTTGTATATGATGCAACCAGAAGGTTTTGTCGATCCAAAGGAAGCCAACAAAGTGTGCAAGCTCCAGCGATCCATTTATGGACTGGTGCAAGCCTCTCGGAGTTGGAATAAACGTTTTGATAGTGTGATCAAAGCATTTGGTTTTATACAGACTTTTGGAGAAGCCTGTATTTACAAGAAAGTGAGTGGGAGCTCTGTAGCATTTCTGATATTATATGTGGATGACATATTACTAATTGGAAATGATGTAGAATTTCTGGATAGCATAAAGGGATACTTGAATAAGAGTTTTTCAATGAAAGACCTCGGTGAAGCTGCTTACATATTAGGCATTAAGATCTATAGAGATAGATCAAAACGCTTAATTGGACTTTCACAAACCACATACCTTGACAAAATTTTGAAGAAGTTCAAAATGGATCAAGCAAAGAAAGGGTTCTTGCCTGTGTTACAAGGTGTGAAGTTGAGTAAGACTCAATGCCCGACCACTGCAGAAGATAGAGAGAATATGAAAGATGTTCCATATGCATCAGCCATAGGATCTATCATGTATGCAATGCTGTGTACCAGACCTGATGTGTGCCTTGCTATAAGTCTAGCAGGGAGGTACCAAAGTAATCCAGGAGTGGATCACTGGACAGCGGTCAAGAACATCCTGAAATACCTGAAAAGGACTAAGGATATGTTTCTCGTATATGGAGGTGACAAAGAGCTCATCGTAAAAGGTTACGTTGATGCAAGCTTTGACACAGATCCGGACGATTCTAAATCGCAAACCGGATACGTGTTTACATTAAACGGTGGGGCTGTAAGTTGGTGCAGTTCTAAACAAAGCGTTGTAGCAGGACCTACATGTGAAGCGGACTACATAGCTGCTTCGGAAGCAGCAAATGAAGGAGTCTGGATGAAGGAGTTCATATCCGATCTAGGTGTCATACCTAGTGCGTCGGATCCAATGAAAATCTTTTGTGACAATACTGGTGCAATTGCCTTGGCAAAGGAATCCAGACTTCACAAGAGAACCAAGCACATCAAGAGACGCTTCAATTCCATCCGGGATCTAGTCCAGGTGGGAGACATAGAGATTTGCAAGATACATACGGATCTGAATGTTGCAGACCCGTTGACTAAGCCTCTTCCACGAGCAAAACATGATCAGCACCAAGGCTCCATGGGTGTGATAATCATTACTGTGTAATCTAGATTATTGACTCTAGTGCAAGTGGGAGACTGAAGGAAATATTCCCTAGAGGCAATAATAAAGTTATTATTTATTTCCTTATATCATGATAAATGTTTATTATTCATGCTAGAATTGTATTAACCGGAAACATAATACATGTGTGAATACATAGACAAACAAAGTGTCACTAGTATGCCTCTACTTGACTAGCTCGTTAATCAAAGATGGTTATGTTTCCTAACCATGAACAATGAGTTGTTATTTGATTAACGGGATCACATCATTAAGTGAATGATCTGATTGACATGACCCATTCCATTAGCTTAGCACCCGATCGTTTAGTATGTTGCTATTGCTTTCTTCATGACTTATACATGTTCCTATAACTATGAGATTATGCAACTCCCGTTTGCCGGAGGAACACTTTGGGTGCTACCAAACATCACAATGTAACTGGGTGATTATAAAGGAGTACTACAGGTGTCTCCAAAGGTACATGTTGGGTTGGCGTATTTCGAGATTAGGATTTGTCACTCCGATTGTAGGAGAGGTATCTCTGGGCCCTCTCGGTAATAGACATCACTTAAGCATTGAAAGCATTGCAACTAATAAGTTAGTTGCGGGATGATGTATTACAGAACGAGTAAAGAGACTTGCCGGTAATGAGATTGAACTAGGTATTTGGAATACCGACGATCGAATCTCGGACAAGTAACATACCGATGACAAAGGGAACAACGTATGTTGTTATGCGGTCTGACCAATAAAGATCTTCGTAGAATATGTAGGAGCCAATATGGGCATCCAGGTCCCGCTATTGGTTATTGACCGGGGACGTGTCTCGGTCATGTCTACATTGTTCTCGAACCCGTAGGGTCCGCACGCTTAAGGTTACGATGACAGTTATATTATGAGTTTATGCATTTTGATGTACCGAAGGTTGTTCGGAGTCCCGGATGTGATCACGGACATGACGAGGAGTCTTGAAATGGTTGATACATAAAGATTGATATATTGGAAGCCTATGTTTGGATATCGGAAGTGTTCCGGGTGAAATCGGGATTTTACCGGAGTACCGGGAGGTTACCGGAACCCCCCGGGAGCTATATGGGCCTTAGTGGGATTTAGTGGAAAAGAGAAGGGGCAGCCCAAGATGGGCTGCGCGCCTCCCCCCTCCCCTAGTCCTATTAGGACAAGGAGAGGTGGCCGGCCCCCTCCTCTCTCTTTTCCCCCTCCGAGAATCCTATTCCAACTAGGATTGGGGGGGGGGGGGAATCCTACTCCCAGAGGGAGTAGGACTCTCCTGGCGCACCCTCCTTGGCCGGCCAGCCTCCCCCCTTAGTCCTTTATATACGTAGGCAGGGGCACCCCAGAGACACAAGTTGATCCACGTGATCTATTCCTTAGCCGTGTGCGGCGCCCCCAGCCACCATAGTCCTCGATAATATTGTAGCGGTGCTTAGGCGAAGCCCTGCAGCAGTAGCACGTCAAGATCGCCACCACGCCGTCATGCTGACGGAACTCTTCCCCGACACTTTGCTGGATCGGAGTCCGGGGATCGTCATCGAGCTGAACGTGTGCTAGAACTCGGAGGTGCCGTAGTTTCGGTGCTTGATCGGTCGGATCGTAAAGACGTACGACTACATCAACCAAACGCTTCCGTTGTCGATCTACTAGGTATGTAGATCACACTCTCCCCTCTCGTTGCTATGCATCACATGATCTTGCGTGTGCGTAGGAAATTTTTTGAAATTACTACGAAACCCAACACGTGGGGCCCCTAAACCTCGGGTATTCCGTTTTGACCTTGCTTGGATCAAAGATGAGATGTTCATTCCAACGGTCAGTAGAATTTGGGCTAGGAAGGTCCATGCATCTGACCCTATTGACATCCTAAATATCAAGTTAAAAAGATTCAAGACCTACTTTGAAGGGTGGGGGTCGAATAAATATGGCCATGAAAAAAGAAGAAAATAAGAGCTTAGGTTGAGCTGGCTATATTAGAAGAGCTAGAGGAAAATGGACCCCTGTCCCCTGAAATGTACAGCATCAAGATGGATGTGTGTACTGAGTTGCATGAGTTGCTGATTAATGAGGAAATTTTTTGGCTACAACAATCCCATGCACGTTGGTTATTGAAAGGTGATCTCAATACTGATTACTATCATAAAATTGCCAATGGAGGGAAGAGGAAAAACACAATCCATTCCCTTAAGGTAGGTGATGTGGAGATTGAAGGCACAGATAACCTGATTACTCATGCCACTGAATTCTATAGAGATCTTTTTGGCCCCGCGCCTGGCAATATGTTTCATCTTGATCCTGATACCTGGGCAGATCAGGAAGAACTTAGTGCAAGTGAAAATGCTGACCTTTGCCGTGCGTTTACTCATGAAGAGGTGTAAGAAGCTTTATTCTCCATGGCACCTAATAGAGCACCTGGCCCTGATAACATTCCTGATGAATTTTATCAGATTTGCTGGGAGATTGTTAAACATGACATTATGTCTCTGTTTGAACACTTCCATAAAGAAACACTAGATGTGCAACGCCTTAACTATGGTGTGATCACACTCCTCCCCAAGAGTGCTGGGGCAACAAGATACAACAGTTTAGGCCTATTTGTCTACTAAGATGTCCATACAAACTGATCACTAAAGTGCTCGATTGTAGGGTGGAGAGATATGCTGACAAATTGATTAGTTCAACCCAAAACGCTTTTGTTAAAGGGAGGAATATCATGGATGGTGTCCTCTCCTTGCATGAGATACTGAATTATACTCATGTACAGAAAAAAGTGGGGGTGGTGTTGAAACGGGATTTTGAAAAATCCTACGACAAGGTGAACTGAGACTTCTTGTTAGAATGTCATAAACAACGAGGCTTTAGTGAAACCTGGTGTGGATGGATCAAACAAATCATGCACAATGGGACGGTGAGTATCAAACTTAACAACAACGTGGGGCCGTATTTTAAAAGTGCAAAAGGGGTTAGACAAGGGGATCCACACTCTCCCTTTTTGTTTAACTTAGCTGCTGACTGTCTTACTAAGATGATCACTAATGCCCAGAAAAACAATTTGCTGGTTGGTTTGGCATCTGATCTCATCCCCAATGGGGTCGCGGTGTTGCATTACGCCGACGACACCATTATCTGCCTTGAACATGATATAGATAAGGCTATGAACTTGAAGTTGCTGTTATATATGTTTGAAATGATGGCAGGGCTCAAAGTTAATTTTCAAAAAAGTGAGGTACTTACTGTGGGGGTGATGACAATATTATGAAACAATATACTGATCTGTTTAATTGTGATGTTGGAAATTTTCCCGTTAAATATCTTGGCATGCCAGTTAGTTACACTACCCTAAGGAACTCTGATTGGGAGTTTATTGTGACCAAATACCTCCACAGATTTGAAGCTTGGATTGGGAATGCTGCCTCCATGGGAGGGAGGCTAACACTGTTAGACTCTGTTGTCACACAGATTTCCCTGTACCACATGTCCATGTGGCTGATGAACAAGACTTTTATTGAGAAGCTTGATAAGCACAGAAGAAAATTTTTCTGGCAGGGGTGCAATAAGAAGAAAAGATACCACATGGTTAGGTGGGACAGGATTTGCAGATCCAGAGATAAAGGGGGGCTGGGGGTGAAGGACTTGAGGAAGAAAAATATCAGCTTGATGGTTAAGTGGTGGTGGAAATTGGAAACCCAAAAAGGGTTGTGGCAGGATATCATGAGAGCACGATATCTGAAAAACAAATCGGTGGCCTCGGTTGGACCCAGATTCTCAGACTCCCCCTGTTGGAAATCTCTTCTTAAAGTCAAAAACTTGTATATGGTTGGTAGGAAGATAAATACCAAATATGGGAACCTCACCAGGGTCTGGAAAGACCCCATTGGTGATCGGAGCCCGTTTCAAGATCAATATCCCCTGTTGTTTGACATTTGCAACAACCAAGACTGTACCATGGATAAGTTTGGCTGTGTTGATGTGCAAACGTTCTTCCGTAGGAGACTCTCCTCGGATATGCTGGACCAGTGGAAAGATATCAGAGATACTATTGCAAGCATCCCGTTGACTCAAGGAGGCGATGTGGTAACCTGGGGACTAACGAGCAATGGGAAGTTCTCTACCAAATCCATGTATAAATGGCTAGAAAAACCCCTTAGTGGGTGTCATTATAAATGGATCTGGAAAGCCAAAATCCCCCTCAAGATAATTTTTTTATGTGGCAAATGTCTCAAGACGCTGTCCTTACTAGACAGGTCATGAAAAAGCGAAGATGGTATGGTAACCCTAACTGCTCTTTCTGTGATAATATTGAAACATCCCAGCACTTGTTTTTTGCTTGTCCCGTTGCTAAAGTAGTGTGGCGCTGTATTGGGATGGCCCTGGGAACTGATAGGTGCCCGAATAATTCCTGGCAATATTATACTTGGTGCAACATCTTCCTGCCTAGAGGAGAGAAATACCACACCGTTGGCCTGGCTACCGCGTGCTGGGCTATCTGGCTTGCTCGTAATCGAGCTACCTTTGAGAAAAAAAAATCAAAACTCCTTTTGAAATTGTTTTCTCCATGTGCTCCTTTCTCATTTATTGGGCAGGTCTTCAAAGCGAAGGAGGAGTAAAGGAGTTGCAGGGAGGCGCGGAGATGATCAGGGCGGGTACAATGAGTCTGATGAAGATGTGCAATGCCATGCGCCGACCAATTGCGAGCGAGTAGAAGATGTCAGCTACTTCTTCTTCTCCCGGTGGCGTGCTGCTCCTTTGGATAACTGATGCTGATGCGGCCCCTTGTGGTCGGCTTTGGATATTTGTCATCATCCCTCCAGCCTGGCTGGATGGGCTTTTGTAATAGGTTGTTAGCTTTTGGTTAGACTGTGGATTGGTGTTATCAGGTTTTCGCCCCACGGCACTCGTTCCGATGGCGAGCGAGTGTGGTGGGTTTCCTGATAATTCCCGAACTCGCTCTCCTCTTTCCCTCTTCCTGTCATTCCTGGAACTATTGTATTTCCATTCATTTGCAATGGAAAGGGGTGAAGCCCAGTTCAAAAAAAAAGCTACTCCCTCCGTCTCATAATACGAGAGCGTTTTTACTCTAGGAGTAGATGATCCAGATAATCCTTACAAGACTTATCAACCAATTCTTACGTGTGTGCTTTTAATGTATAGAGACATGCATACATATCACTTTATACAGACAGATCGGCCAACTATTTTGAGGGTAACATGCATCTGCATGCATGCTTCATACTGCTAGGTAGAATAATGCAGCTGCAAATCTTTCACTTGCAGCATCTAATCGGCCATCCCACACAACACTACTAGGGAAAACCTTATACACAGAACTTTAGCAGTAGCGAGGACCAAAAAAGCACGCTGGTGCTAAGTAGCAGTAGCGCGCCTGCGCAAACCGCGCTGCAGATAAAGTTCTAGCAGCAGCGCGTCTTCTTCTAAACACGCTACTACTAAAATTCCCACGGCTTAGCCGATAGGCTACACATAGTAGTAGGGACCTATAACGAACCGTGCTGCCGCTACTTTCTTTGTAGCAGCGTGTTTTAGTCTAAACTCGCTACTGATAGATGACATAAAATTAAATGGAAAGCAAATAGAAAGGTAATTTAAAATGAAGGAAATAGAATAAGGTGAAAGGAAAAAAATGTAAAGAAAACTAAATGAAAAAGGGAAAAAAAGAGAATGGTGTACCAGCAGCGTGTATTCCAGAACGCGCTGTAGCTAACGTAGCAGTAGCGCGCCGTCTGGAACGCGCTACTGGTACTTCTGACATAACCGCACGCGGTTCGTCCTCCCCACGGCCATTTCATCCCCCAAATCCAACTCCACTCTCGCCGCCGCCGCCGCCCCTCTCGGCCGCCGCGCGCTCTCCGCACACCCTCTACACCGCCCCCGACCCCAGATTCAACACCGCCCCCGCCCCCGACCTCAACGCCGCCCCGGACGCCGCCCCCGACCCCG
>NC_041382.1:778680768-778686655 GCF_002162155.2 Triticum dicoccoides
TCAACGCCGCCCCGGAGCCCTGACCACGACCTCGACGCCGCCTGCCCCTCCCTCGTCGCAGGCACCCGAGGTGAGCACGCCTGCTCCTCCCTCTCCCCTAACTCTGCCTAGGGTTTCTACCTCCATCAAATTAGTTAGGGTGGAATCAAATTAGTTAGTAAGAACTTGTTAGGGTTCTTAGGTACTAATTAGTTAGTAAGAACTTGTTAGGGTTCTTAGGTACTAATTAGTTAGTAAGAACTAGGTACTAATTAGGTACTAGAATATTTTTATTTATAGTAAGTTTATTTTTAGTAAGAACTAGTTGAATTAATAGAACTAGTTAGTAAGAACTTGTTGCTATTTTTTTAGTTAAAGCAATTTTCCCGCATCGACGTGGACAATGCCTATCCCGCATCCTCGTCGTCGAGTCGGCGGAGGACGACACCTGCTTGACCAGATGGGCCATGTCCGGGACTGGGCTCTGCCAGGGTGGTACTGGGAGGCGCTACCTACCGAGGGGCGCAGGTTGGTGAGGAGCCAGCCTGTCGTTGACCCGAACCTTCTTTGGTGGCGGTCGCGTGGGCCAGTGACGGTCCAGAGGCTCGAGGACTCCGCGGAGGTGGTGCGTCACCGTGTCAGTGAGGAGGATGCGCACGTCCATCGCTACTTGTTTGCGTTGGAGCACAGGTTCTCCAATACCTGGCAGGTTCTCCAGGGATCTCACTGGAGCTATGATCCCGTGATGGTTCCTTCTCTGTGGGTGTCCAACGCCCGCGCCGATACCCGTCGTGTGCTAGGGTTTTAGTTGTACTAGTGATGTTATATGTATGACACTATTCGGGATGTATTAGTGATAATATTCGACGATGTACAGACGCATGAGATGATTTACTTTTGCTTACTGAATGCATGCTAATTTGAGTCTTATAAGATATTTTGAAATGTATATCTTGTGTTGCTCAATATCCAAGTGGCCGAGTGACCTATGTTTTGCTGGAGTGTTGATTCATTTCCGTTCCGGCAAATTTCAGGCGCTCGATATATCCTATTTTAGCAAAGGTCATGCCGGATTTTTCTGTTAATTTTGGCATGACTTTTGCCAGAATATGTAAGAAATATCGAGTGCCCCGGATTTGTGTGTTGAGTATCCTGGTAGTTGTCTTCTATCAATTTTCAATTAATGTTTTAACTATGAACATAGGAAATGTCTGACGACAAAAAGGATTTCGGTATTTGCAAATACTGCGAAGACGAGCGCGGCCTGTGCGACGGAATCTTCCTAGACGATGATAGGCGCTTCAGCATCAAGCTGGACGAGAACTTCGAAGTGGATACAGTAAGTCACAACGACAAGTCTTTTTTCATAATTAAGCATGACATCTGCTTCATTTGCTTCAACTTATATTTTTTTACTATTCTACTAGCGTATCCCCTGCCATGCAAGAGTTTTTGTATTCGATAAGATAGGTTTCAGTCATACTATGGAGGTAAAGAAAGTTTATTTGAAGACCGAGCATGGTTATATTTTCCACGCAAAATTACACAATTCAGACGACTACACCTATTTTGGATGCAAAACATGGCGAGCACTATGCAAGACTTATGCATTTCAGCCTGATATGGTTATCACCTTTGATATTCGTCCGGAAGATAATATTGAAGGTAATACCGACATCTGGGTCGATGTGTAGACGCCTCTAGTTACACCAAAATGTAAGTTTCTCAACCATATTTATGTCTTTGATATTGTTTATTCAAAAATAGTTGACAACTAATTTGTATTGTCAGCTTATTTCGGTGCAAGCAAACATGTCTAGCGCTTGGTAGACAGGACCTACTACTGTCCCGGGGCTGAACTAAACTGCGAGGAGCTAAGTCATTATGTTTCATGGCTTGAGGATCTTGATAATGTCAAGACAAATTTTCTTCCTGGACTTAGAAATCTTAGTACTGAAAACGTGCGACCAATAGTTTCGTCATGAACTACGGTCACATCTATTTAGGAAGGATGGTAAGATGTTTACTATTTGTCCTCAGTGCATCTTTTCCATACATTATTTGTGAAAAGCTAAACTTCATTGCTAAGTATGTGACCATACGATGTTCTTCAACAGGGACTCCCGATGAATGTTGTGCCTTATGGGATCGAGACTAAAGGTACCATGAGTATTATTAGCTTACGGCCAAGATATCCTTCATGTTACTTTAGTGCATTCAAGATCAAGGATGAATGCTTAATAGTAGAAGACTGGACTAGATATGTAATGGGGGAGCGCAGAGAAGTACTTGGGGGCAGCAAACAGATGTGCTACCAAAAATTAGGAGACAGGTTCATCTGCATGCTCCAACTTGATCAAGGAGGAGAGCTACACATGTTTTATGTTGTTTTACCTAAGAGAGAGCAGCAGGAGTGATTATCTAGAAATGAGTTTGAGGATGATGATGTGCTACACTATTACTATGATGATAAAATAGCTAATGTTGGTGGTAATGACTATGATGGTTATTATTAGCTAGTGTTGGTGGTGATTAGCTAGCTAGAATGAGAGTTTGAAGATGATGATGTGTGCTACACTATGACTATGATGATTAAATAGCTAATGTTGGTGGTAATGACTATGATGATGATTAAATAGCTTGTGTTAGCGGATTAGATTCAAGTGGAGGCAACATGTGGTGCACATCTAAATTACTACTAGTCCAAACTAGATCAAGTTTGGATTTGTAGTATACTTTTGACATGCACCACATATTGCCTCCACTTGAAACTAATCCACCTTCATTTGACACACTGTTATGGACATAATGATGTAAACCTCATAACTGGTATTGTACCAATAATTGTACGATAAATACACTAAAAATTTAAAAATAAAAAAAGAATACTAGTAGCGATGGACGGAAAACGCGCTGCCAGTAGTTACATTAGCAGTAGCGTGGGATTGAACAAACGTTGCAGCTACTTGTCCTAGCAATAGCGCATGTAACACGCACTACTGCTAATGAATAGCTGTAGCGCCTTATCAGTAGCGCATATCCCCACGCTACTGATAGGCCTAAAACCCGCGCTGCTGCTAGCCTTTTCCCTAGTAGTGCAAGGCAAAGACGCGTGCAGATTAAGCTCTTGCAAGCAAGCACAGATCACTGACCAGACCGATCGGTCGCTCTAGCTAGCATAGTACGCTACAACGCCACCCACCCCGATCACTGACCAGACCGATCGGTCGCTCTAGGTGGCACAGTTTAATGTTTATGCCATTTATGTGGCATATATCCAGTAGCACAGACAAAATATCGGTCCTGAGATTTGGGAATAGCATGTGCTGCTCCTGCTTTTCTTTTCTTTTTTTTGACTGTGCACTGTAGGGGAAAACCCCACAGCCTATCATTTTATTCCAACTGATAAAGTTACAATATGTACAAGGTTATGAAGAATAACCCCAAAGAAAAACCTAAACTAAGGTACATGAAGGAGAAAGAAAATTACATCAAGGGGGAAGAAAAGTTACCCAAGGAACAAGGCTCTCCTTGAACCTAGGCTTAATCCTAAAGGAGAGAAGAGACATGTCATGAACAAAAGTTCTCCTCCAATGATTGAAGCTAGGTCTAATATGTCTAAAAACTTTGGCATTTCTGATCAGCCAAATATTCTAGCAAGCAGTGAAGACCACCTCAGCAAAGAAAGGCTTGTTGAAATCCCTTTTGGCATTGACTGCAATTTCAGTCATGTTTGTACCTTGAGACCAATCAATCTGAAGTAAATTCCACACACGCTGGCTAAAGAGACAGTTGAAGAAGAGGTGATCCCTATCTTCCCTGACCTGCAAATGACAGAGCACACAAGAGATCCCATCATCAATATGCCAATGCCTTCTCTCAACCATGTCCTTAGTATTCAACCTGTCCATGATCATCATCGAGGCAAAAACCTTTATTTTCATTGTGCAAGAGCTTGACCAGATCCAATTCAAGAGAGGATTAAAAGGCAGGTTCAAATGCATTTGGATGTAAAACCTCTTGGGGGTATAGAGTTTATCAGATCCATGCCAATACCACACATCCTTTGCCGATGGTTCAACCACATGATGCAGCAGAAAATCTTTAAGAGAAAGAAACTCCATATAAGCATGCTCAGATAACGGCAAATTAAACCAAGAAATCAATTCTGAACACTCCAAGGCCTCTTTGACAGTTGAGAAAGTATCTTTGCAGTAAGAAAAGAGCCTAGGGAATCTTTGCTGCAAGGGTGTAACAGAATTTCCTAGTTGCCATTTGTCAGACCAAAAAAGAGCAGTATCCCCTTGATTGACCTTAATTCATGTCACCTCTCTGAAATGGTCCACCAACTTGAGGATATCCTTCCACCAAAATGATCCACATGAGGTGGTACCCTGTGGTACAACTCCATGGTAGTAAGAATTCCAAACAAGGTTTACCCAAGGAACTGCTGCCCTGTTGAAGAACTTATTCAAGTGCTTGAAAAGCAATCCAACATTCTGAATTCCCAGATTTAGAATACCCAAACCACCTCTATTTTTAGGCCTGCAAATCAACTCCCAAGCAGCCAAAGAGGGTGCAGGCTCTTGTCTGTTCTTTCTCCACAAACACTGCCTTTGGATTCTTTGAAGCTGCTTTAAAATTCCAGGATTAATCAGCAAACTGCAGAGGAAAAAAATTGGTAGAGATGACAGAGCAGAGTTTAGATATTGTAGCCCCCCCCTTGGGCCAAGAAGGAGGAGCTAGCAGTCATTCTTCTTTCCATGCAATCCACCAAGGGCATAAGTGAAGGAAATATGCCCTAGAGGCAATAATAAAGTTATTATTTATTTCCTTATATCATGATAAATGTTTCTTATTCATGCTAGAATTGTATTAACCAGAAACATAATACTTGTGTGAATACATAGACAAACTAAACGTCACTAGTATGCCTCTACTTGACTAGCTCGTTAATTGAACATGGTTATGTTTCCTAACCATATACATGTGTTGTCATTTGATTAACGGGATCACATCATTAGGAGAATGATGTGATTGACATGACCCATTCCATTAGCTTAGCACCCGATCGTTTAGTATGTTGCTATTGCTTTCTTCATGACTTATACATGTTCCTATGACTATGAGATTATGCAACTCCCGTTTGCCGGAGGAACACTTTGTGTGCTACCAAACATCACAACATAACTGCGTGATTATAAAGGAGCTCTACAGGTGTCTCCAAAGGTACATGTTGGGTTGGCGTATTTCGAGATTAGGATTTGTCACTCCGATTGTCGGAGAGGTATCTCTGGGCCCTCTCGGTAATGCACATCACATAAGCCTTGCAAGCATTGCAACTGATGAGTTAGTTGTGAGATGATGTATTATGGAACAAGTAAAGAGACTTGCCGGTAATGAGATAGAACTAGGTATTAAGATACTGACGATCGAATCTCGGGCAAGTAACATACCGATGACAAAGGGAACAACGTATGTTGTTATGCGGTCTAACCGATAAAGATCTTCGTAGAATATGTAGGAGGCAATATGAGCATCTAGGTTCCGCTATTGGTTATTGACTGGAGACGTGTCTCGGTCATGTCTACATTGTTCTCGAACCCGTAGGGTCCGCACGCTTAACGTTACGATGATAGTTTCATTATGAGTTTATATATTTTGATGTACCGAAGTTTGTTCGGAGTCCCGGATGTGATCACGGATATGACGAGGAGTCTCAAAATGGTCGAGACATGAAGATTGATATATTGGAAGCCTATGATTGGACATCAGAAGTGTTCCGGGTGAAATCGGCATTTTACCGGAGTACCGGGAGGTTACCGGAACCCCCCGGTAACCTAATGGGCCTTAATGGGCCTAGTGGAGGAAGAGGAGCGGAGGCTTAGGGGCTGCCGCGCGCCCCTCC
>NC_041382.1:778687184-778718987 GCF_002162155.2 Triticum dicoccoides
TCGTGATCATTCTCTTAGCCCTGTGCGGTGCCCCCCTCCACCATAATCCTCGATAATATTGTAGCGGTGCTTAGGAGAAACCCTGCGACAGTAGAACATCAAGGTCGTCACCATGCTGTCGAGCTAACGGAACTCATCCCCGACACTTTGCTGGATCGGAGTCCGGGGATCGTCATCGAGCTGAACGTGTGCCAGAACTCGGAGGTGCCGTAGTTTCGGTGCTTGATCGGTCGGGCCGTGAAGACGTACGACTACATCAACCGCGTTGTCATAACGCTTCCGCTATCGGTCTACGAGGGTACGTAGACAACACTCTCCCCTCTCGTTATTATGCATCACCATGATCTTGCGTGTGCGTAGGAAATTTTTTGAAATTACTATGTTCCCAACAGTGGGATCCAAGCCTAGGTTTTATGTGTTGATGTTATTTGCACGAGTAGAACACAAGTGAGTTGCGGGCGATATAAGTCATACTGCTTACCAGCATGTCATACTTTGGTTCGGCGGTATTGTTGGATGAAGCGGCCCGGACCAACATTACGCGTACGCTTACGCGAGACTAGTTCTACCGACGTGCTTTGCACACAGGTGGCTGGCGGGTGTCAGTTTCTCCAACTTTAGTTGAACCAAGTGTGGCTACACCGGGTCCTTGCGAAGGTTAAAACAGCACCAACTTGACAAACTATCGTTGTGGTTTTGATGCGTAGGTAAGATTGGTTCTTGCTTAAGCCCGTAGCAGCCACGTAAAACTTGCAACAAACAAAGTAGAGGACGTCTAACTTGTTTTTGCAGGGCATGTT
This sequence comes from Triticum dicoccoides, assembly GCF_002162155.2. NCBI lineage: Eukaryota > Viridiplantae > Streptophyta > Magnoliopsida > Poales > Poaceae > Triticum > Triticum dicoccoides. The sequence continues at coordinate 778,687,985 of NC_041382.1, forward strand.
GTGATGTGATATGGTCAAGACATGATGCTTAATTTTATTGTATGAGATTATCATGTTTTGTAACCGAGTTATCGGCAACTGGCAGGAGCCATATGGTTGTCACTTTATTGTATGCAATGCAATCGCCCTGTAATGCTTTACTTTATCACTAAGAGGTAGCGATAGTCGTAGAAGCATAAGATTGGTGAGACGACAACGATGCTACGATGGAGATCAAGGTGTCGCGCCGGTGACGATGGTGATCATGACGATGCTTCAGAGATGGAGATCACAAGCACAAGATGATGATGGCCATATCATATCACTTATATTGATTGCATGTGATGTTTATCTTTTATGCATCTTATCTTGCTTTGATTGACGGTAGCATTATAAGATGATCCCTCACTAAATTATCATAGTAAAAGTGTTCTCCCTGAGTATGCACCGTTGTGAAAGTTCTTCGTGTGAAAACTATGATGGAAGCGTATGCAATCCTGCAGGGACGCGTGCGTGTTATATAGCTCAACAAGATACAAGGATCGGCAGGTAGTTGGTAGTCTTGACCCATACTCCAAGCTATACATGAGATGAGATCATATCTACTCTAACTACCTGCCTAGATTACACAATACGCACGCAATACAACCATGACATACATGTCATGTTACACAGCTACAAACCTATCTATTAACATCCTCCCTCAATCTCAACATATCAAGGTTTAGATTGTTTCTGAAGGCTTGGAGCTGTCGAACCTGCAATGGTTTAGTTAAACCATCAGCTACTTTATCTCCAGTTGGAATGAACCTTATCTCTAACTTCTTCTGAGCAACTCTTTCTCGAACAAAATGGAAATCAATCTCTATATGTTTCGTTCTTGGATGAAACACAGGATTTGCAGAAAGATACGTTGCTCCTAGATTATCACACCATAAGCGTGGCACATGTGGCCTGTAGACCCCCAATTCATCAAGTAGCGTTTCCATCCACATTACTTCAGCAGTAGCATTTGCTAGCGACTTGTACTCTGCCTCAGTACTGGATCTTGAGACAGTTGCTTGCTTCTTTGCTTGCCATGACACAAGATTGGAGCCAAGAAACACTGCAAAACCTCCTGTGGACTTCCTGTCATCTGGGCATCCTGCCCAATCTGCATCAGAGAAGGCACTTACTGTTGTTGATGGGGACTTGCATATGCTTAGTCCTATTCCCTTGCTTCCCTGAATATATCTCAGTATTCTCTTCACAGCTGTCCAATGCAAGGAGGTTGGTGCATGCAAAAACTGACAAACCTTATTAATTGAGAAAGATATGTCAGGTCTTGTCAGTGTAAGATATTGAAGTGCTCCAACTATACTTCGATATTTTGTTCCTTCTTCTGGACTTAATAGTTTGCCCTCATTCAATGACAATTTTTCAGTGATTGACATAGGTGTACTGAAAGGTTTACAATCCTTCATTCCTACACGACTCAAAATATCAGAAGCATATTTCTCTTGAGTGAGCAAAATACCATCTTGCACCTTTTTTACTTCAATACCTAGAAAGTAGTGTAGCTCTCCCAAATCTTTCAAAGCAAACTCTCTTTTTAAGTTTCTTAGCAATGCTAACGTTGCATCTTGTGAGGAACTTGCTACAATTATGTCATCAACATAAATAAGCATGTATATGATCACCTTGCCCTTCTTGAAGAAGAATAAGGAAGTATCTCCCTTTGATGGACGGAATCCAAGTTGTTGTAACTTAAGACTCAGTCTTGAATACCATGCCCTTGGTGCTTGTTTTAAACCATACAAGGCTTTGTCCAACCTGCATACATGATTAGGTTTGGATGTGTTCTCAAAGCCTGGTGGCTGCCTCATATAGACCTCTTCCTCGAGAACGCCATGTAGAAACGCATTCTGAACATCCAATTGACGAAGGCTCCATCCCCTGGAAACTGCAATAGATAGAACAAGTCTGATAGTAGCAGCCTTCACTACTGGACTGAAGGTATCCTCATAATCAATGCCATAGAGTTGTTTGAAACCCTTAGCTACTAATCTAGCTTTGTATCTATCTATTGTTCCATCTACCTTATTTTTAATTTTGTATACCCATTTACAGTCTATAATATTCCTCCCTGGCTTCGGTGGAACTAAGTGCCAGGTGTTGTTCCTCACTAATGCATCATACTCAACACTCATAGCATTTTTCCAATTTTTATCATGCAAGGCTTCTAGCACATTTTGTGGTTCACCAGTGGCTGCAAAGTTTGCAAACTTAAAGTGTTTATGATACCTGACCGTGCCATCCTTAGGCACTAGTGGTTTGGTAATACCTCGCTGTGAACGAGTGACTCGTGTGGTTATATTTGGAGTAGCCACAACAGATCCGGTAGCAGCCACAGAGGATCCCATTCCTCGTACTGACACAGACGGCGACGGCAGATCTCCCTCCACATCCGCGCGCTTGGCCTGCTGCAGATCTGTGGTCCCCCGCAGGTTGTCGGTCGGCGATGGCGACGCGCGGTCACGGGCCCGCGCGGGACTGCTGGAGCCATCATTGCTCTGTGGGACCGACGCCCCAGCCCCAGCTGCTCCTTGACATGTTGCACGTGACGACACGGGCGTATCAGCCCTGCCCGACCGCACTGGCGCGCCAGACTCCGTGGCGCGCGCTGATGCGCCAGGCCCACCATGCGGTGTAGGCGGCGGCGAATCACTCCTGGGATCCACGCCGGTCCCGCCTGCTGCTTCTTCTGCATCGAATCCCTCGGGATCAGTACTGCCAGCTGAATCATCATCGTGTCTGGCGCTTGTACATCTTTGTTGCTGCATAAAATCATGGCCTGGAGCACTGTTTTTTTCACTATTTTCATCAGTACAGGCTCCATTAGAAGAAGGATTAGGATTATTAAACACATGATCATCAGCATAAGATTCACCCCCATGATCAGAAGGATTTAATAACTCCGGAGAAAGAAGCAAAATTTTAGCACGAAGACGAGCGCCAGCGTTTGGATGAAGACTAGCAAAAGGAAAGATGTTTTCATCAAAGATTACATCTCGAGAAATATAAACACGCCCAGTAGATATGTCAAGACATTTAAACCCTTTGTGGAGATTGCTATACCCAAGGAAAGCATATTGTTTTGAGCGGAATTGAAGTTTGTGGTTATTGTAGGGTCGAAGATTCGGCCAGCAGGCACACCCAAAAATTCGAAGGATAGAATAGTTGGGTTTTTCATGGAATTGTTTTTCAAAGGGTGTCTCAAACTTGAGGACTTTGCTAGGAATCCGGTTTATCAGATAGGTGGCAGCAATGAAGGCCTCGTCCCAAAACTTTAAGGGCATAGAGGCTTGAGCGAGAAGGGAAAGACCCACTTCGACAATATGTCGATGTTTTCTCTCAGCTGACCCGTTCTGTTGGTGAGCATGAGGACACGAGACGTGGTGAGAGATACCTATTTTGGTAAAGAAGGAGTTCAACTTTTCATACTCCCCTCCCCAGTCCGTTTGTAAAGCAAGAATCTTGCGACCAAATTGACGTTCTACTAGATGTTGAAAGTCATGAAACTTTTGGAGAACTTCAGACTTGTGTTTGATCAAATATATCCAAGTGAATTTACTGAAATCGTCAATGGAACTCACATAATATTTCTTTCTTCCTACTGTTTCAATAGCAGGACCCTAAACATCAGAAAACACGAGTTCTAAAGGAAATTTTGATTCACTTATTGACTTGGGATAAGGCAACTGGTGACTTTTGCCTTTTTGGCAAGCGTCACATATAGAATATTTATTGAATGAATTTGCACACGGGAGATTATTCTTGCTAATGACTTTGCTAACAATAAGAGGAGATGGATGGCCTAAACGCCGGTGCCACCTATCCAAGGATAGCTTGGTGACACTGAGCATGTGCTTCTTGGCGTCGGATCCCGTGTGCCTAACCGGGTAGAGTCCTCTTCTACCCCTGCCTCGAAGGAGCAGCTTCTTCGTTCCCCGTTCCTTGACAAGAAAAGAATAGGGATGCATTTCAACAAAGGAATTATTGTCAATGGCAAGGCGGCTAGCGGAGATTAGACTTTTGTTGGCTTGCGGTACATGAAGAATATTATTTAGGAGGAGATCTCGATCAGGAGTATGAATAGCTGAATGACCAATATGCTTAATAACCATACCTGATCCATTGGCAGTATGAATCTGTTCGTTTCCAGTGTAGCGATCCCGCACGGTCAGCTTCTCCAAATCTCATGTGATGTGGTCAGTGGCACCACTGTCCAGGTACCAGTTCGTGTCCACCCCGTACTGTGGTGCAGCAAGGTTGGCCGACTTCTCCTCCACGCCTTGATAGGACTCATCATAGCGCTTCCAGCACTTCCAGGCTGGGTGGCCCATCTTGCCACAGATCTGGCACTGGACCCTGGGGGCATGGTTGTTGTTGTAGTTGCCCCCGTTGCTGTTGTTGCCGTGTCCGCCGCCGCGCCCTCCAGGTTTGGAGTAGCCGCCGCTGCGCCCGCCGCGGTCACCACCATTGCCGCCTTGGCGGCGACCGCAATCACCACCACCAGCGCCGTTCCTACGGCCTCGGGTAGCAGCATTGGCAGAGGATTGGGACCCTCCGCCCCGAAGATTGAGCCTTGTTTCAAAGCTCAGCAACTATGAGAACAGCTCAGCCACGGTCATCGGCTCCACCCGGGAACACACGGCAGATACCACCGGGTCGAAATCTTCATCTAGCCCAGCCAGGATGTGGAAGACGATGTCGTCGTCGTCAACCCTCTTCCCTGCGGCGATCAGTTCATCGCAGAGAGACTTGATCTTCCCGACATAGTCGTGATGGAGGAGTTGCCCTTCTGCAGATTGGCGAGGGCGATCCGGACGTTGGTGGTCTGGGAACGGGTGTGAGATGCAAGCATCCCTTCCACCGTGTTCCAGAGCTCAGCAGAGGTGTGGCATGAAGCAACCTGGATAGCTATCTCACGCGGAAGTGTCGTCAGGAGATAGGAGAAGACTTGTTGGTCTTGAGCATACCAGGTTTGGAAGTCAGGGTTCGGCCCTTTCACCGTCGTCTTGCCATCAGATGAGGCCACATCGATCTGCATGGGCGGTGGCGGTTGCTCGACGTCGAGGTACTTGGCCATCTGTGCTCCTCGGATGGCCGAGAGCACCGTCGCCTGCCATAGAGCCTGGTTGCCCTTCGTGAGCTTCTCGGTGGTGGCGTGTACGAATGGAGAGGATGGGAAGGAACTTGAAGACGCCATGGACGTGCTCGAGGATGGCTCTGGTTACCATGTGAAAACTATGATGGAAGCGTATGCAATCCTGCAGGGACGCGTGCGTGTTATATAGCTCAACAAGATACAAGGATCGGCAGGTAGTTGGTAGTCTTGACCCATACTCCAAGCTATACATGAGATGAGATCATATCTACTCTAACTACCTGCCTAGATTACACAATACGCACGCAATACAACCGTGACATACATGTCACGTTACACAGCTACAAACCTATCTATTAACACTTCATGCTGAGACACCACGTGATGATCGGGTGTGATAGGCTCTACGTTCAAATACAACGGGTGCAAAACAGTTGCACACGCAGAATACTCAGTTTTAACTTGACGAGCCTAGCATATAACAGATATGGCCTCGGAACACGGAGATCGAAAGGTCGAGCGTGAATCATATAGTAGATATGATCAACATAGTGATGTTCACCATTGAAACTACTCCATCTCACGTGATGATCGGACATGGTTTAGTTGATTTGGATCACGTGATCACTTAGAGGATTAGAGGGATGTCTATCTAAGTGGGAGTTCTTTAGTAATATGATTAATTGAACTTAAATTTATCATGAACTTAGTACCTAATAGTATCTTGCTTGTTTATGTTTGATTGTAGATAGATGGCCCGTGCTGTTGTTCCGTTGAATTTTAATGTGTTCCTTGAGAAAGCAAAGTTGAAAGATGATGGTAGCAATTACACGGACTGGGTCCGTAACTTGAGGATTATCCTCATTGCTGCACAGAAGAGTTACATCCTGGAAGCACCGCTAGGTGCCAGGCCTGCTGCTGATGCAACTGATGACGTTAAGAACGTCTGGCAGAGCAAAGCTGATAACTACTTGATAGTTCAATGTGCCTTGCTTTACGGCTTAGAATCGGGTCTTCAACGACGTTTTGAACGTCATGGAGCATATGAGATGTTCCAGGAGTTGAAGTTAATATTTCAAGCAAATGCCCAGATTGAGAGATATGAAGTCTCCAATAAGTTCTATAGCTGCAAGATGGAGGAGAACAGTTCTGTCAGTGAGCATATACTCAAAATGTCTGGGTATAATAATCACTTGATTCAATTGGGAGTTAATCTTTGAGATGATTGCGTCATTGACAGAATTCTCCAATCACTGCCACCAAGCTACAAGAGCTTTGTGATGAACTATAACATGCAAGGGATGGATAAGACGATTCCCGAGCTCTTCGCAATGCTAAAAGCTGCGGAGGTAGAAATCAAGAAGGAGCATCAAGTGTTAATGGTCAACAAGACCACTAGTTTCAAAAAAAAGGGCAAAGGGAAGAAGAAGGGGAACTTCAAGAAGAACAACAAGCAAGTTGCTACTCAGGAGAAGAAACCCAAATCTGGACCTAAGCCTGAAACTGAGTGCTTCTACTGCAAGCAGACTGGTCACTGGAAGCGCAACTGCCCCAAGTATTTGGCGGATAAGAAGGATGGCAAGGTGAACAAAGGTATATGTGATATACATGTTATTGATGTGTACCTTACTAATGCTTGCAGTAGCACCTGGGTATTTGATACTAGTTCTGTTGCTAATATTTGCAACTCGAAATAGGGACTACGGATTAAGAGAAGATTGGAAAGGACGAGGTGACGATGCGCGTAGGAAATGGTTCCAAAGTCGATGTGATCGCAGTCGGCACGCTACCTCTACATCTACCTTCGGGATTAGTTTTAGACCTAAATAATTGTTATTTGGTGCCAGCGTTGAGCATGAACATTATATCTGGATCTTGTTTGATGCGAGACGGTTATTCATTTAAATCAGAGAATAATGGTTGTTCTATTTATATGAGTAATATCTTTTATGGTCATGCACCCTTGAAGAATGGTCTATTTTTGTTGAATCCCGATAGTAGTGATACACATATTCATAATATTGAATCCAAAAGATGCAGAGTTGATAATAATAGTGCAACTTATTTGTGGCACTGCCATTTAAGTCATATCGGTGTAAAGCGCATGAAGAAACTCCATACTGATGGACTTTTGGAACCACTTGATTATGAATCACTTGGTACTTGCGAACCGTGCCTCATGGGCAAGATGACTAAAATGCCGTTCTCTGGTACTATGGAGAGAGCAACAGATTTGTTGGAAATCATACATACAGATGTATGTGGTCCGATGAATGTTGGGGCTCGTGGCGGATATCGTTATTTTCTCACCTTCACAGATGACTTAAGCAGATATGGGTATATCTACTTAATGAAACATAAGTCTGAAACATTTGAAAAGTTCAAAGAATTTCAGAGTGAAGTTGAAAATCATCGTAACAAGAAAATAAAGTTTCTACGATCTGATCGTGGAGGAGAATATTTGAGTTACGAGTTTGGTGTACATTTGAAACAATGCAGAATAGTTTCGCAACTCACGCCACCCGGAACACCACAGCGTAATTGTGTGTCCGAACGCCGTAATCATACTTTACTAGATATGATGCGATCTATGATGTCTCTTACTGATTTACCGCTATCATTTTGGGGTTATGCTTTAGAGACGGCCGCATTCATGTTAAATAGGGCACCATCGAAATCCGTTGAGACGACGCCTTATGAACTATGGTTTGGCAAGAAACCAAAGTTGTCGTTTCTTAAAGTTTGGGGCTGCGATGCTTATGTGAAAAAGCTTCAACCTGATAAGCTCGAACCCAAATCAGAGAAATGTGTCTTCATAGGATATCCAAAGAAAACTATTGGATACACCTTCTATCACAGATCCGAAGGCAAGACTTTTGTTGCTAAATTCGGAAACTTTCTAGAGAAGGAGTTTCTCTCAAAAGAAGTGAGTGGGAGGAAAGTAGAACTTGATGAGGTAACTGTACCTGCTCCCTTATTGGAAAGTAGTACATCACAGAAACCGGTTTCTATGACACCTACACCAATTAGTGAGGAAGCTAATGACGATGATCATGAAACTTTAGAACAAGTTACTACTGAACCTCGTAGATCAACCAGAGTAAGATCCGCACCAGAGTGGTACGGTAATCCTGTTCTGGAAGTCATGCTACTAGATCATGATGAACCTACAAACTATGAAGAAGCGATGGTGAGCCCAGATTCCGCAAAATGGCTTGAAGCCATGAAATCTGAGATGGGATCCATGTATGAGAACAAAGTGTGGACTTTGGTTGACTTTCCCAATGATCGGCAAGCAATTGAGAATAAATGGATTTTCAAGAAGAAGACTGATGCTGACGGTAATGTTACTGTCTACAAAGCTCGACTTGTCACAAAAGGTTTTCGACAAGTTCAAGGGATTGACTACGATGAGACCTTCTCACCCGTAGTGATGCTTAAGTCTGTCTGAATCATGTTAGCAATTGCCGCATTTTATGATTATGAAATTTGGCAGATGGATGTCAAAACTGCACTCCTGAATGGATTTCTGGAAGAAGAGTTGTATATGATGCAGCCGGAAGGTTTTGTCAATCCAAAAGGAGCTAACAAAGTGTGCAAGCTCCAGCGATCCATTTATGGACTGGTGCAAGCCTCTCGGAGTTGGAATAAACGCTTTGATAGTGTGATCAAAGCATTTGGGCTTGTAAAGACTTTTGGAGAAGCCTGTATTTACAAGAAAGTGAGTGGGAGCTCTGTAGCATTTCTGATATTATATGTGGATGACATATTACTAATCGGAAATGATATAGAATTTCTGGATAGCATAAAGGGATACTTGAATAAGAGTTTTTCAATGAAAGACCTCGGTGAAGCTGCTTACATATTGGGCATTAAGATCTATAGAGATAGATCAAGACGCTTAATTGGACTTTCTCAAAGCACATACCTTGACAAAGTTTTGAAGAAATTCAAAATGGATCAAGCAAAGAAAGGATTCTTGCCTGTGTTACAAGGTGTGAAATTGAGTAAGACTCAATGCCCGACCACTGCAGAAGATAGAGAGAAAATGAAAGATGTTCCCTATGCTTCAGCCATAGGCTCTATCATGTATGCAATGCTATGTACCAGACCTGATGTGTGTCTTGCTATAAGTCTAGCAGGGAGGTACCAAAGTAATCCAGGAGTGGATCACTGGATAGCGGTCAAGAATATCCTGAAATACCTGAAAAGGACTAAGGATATGTTTCTCGTATATGGAGGTGACAAAGAGCTCATCATAAATGGTTACGTTGATGCAAGCTTTGACACTGATCCGGACGATTCTAAATCGAAAACCGGATACGTGTTTACATTAAACGGTGGAGCTGTCAGTTGGTGCAGTTCTAAACAAAGCGTTGTGGCGGGATCTACATGTGAAGCGGAGTACATAGCTGCTTCAGAAGCAGCAAACGAAGGAGTCTGGATGAAGGAGTTCATATCTGATCTAGGTGTCATACCTAGTGCATCGGGTCCAATGAAAATATTTTGTGACAATACTGGTGCAATTGCCTTGGCAAAGGAATCCAGATTTAACAAGAGAACCAAGCACATCAAGAGACGCTTCAATTCCATCCGGGATCTAGTGCAGGTGGGAGACATAGAGATTTGCAAGATACATACGGATCTGAATGTAGCAGACCCGTTGACTAAGCCCCTTCCACGAGCAAAACATGATCAACACCAAAGCTCCATGGGTGTTAGAATCATTACTGTGTAATCTAGATTATTGACTCTAGTGCAAGTGGGAGACTGAAGGAAATATGCCCTAGAGGCAATAATAAAGTTATTATTTATTTCCTTATATCATGATAAATGTTTATTATTCATGCTAGAATTGTATTAACCGGAAACATAATACTTGTGTGAATACATAGACAAACTAAACGTCACTAGTATGCCTCTACTTGACTAACTCGTTAAACAAAGATGGTTATGTTTCCTAACCATAGACATGTGTTGTCATTTGATTAACGGGATCACATCATTAGGAGAATGATGTGATTGACATGACCCATTCCATTAGCTTAGCACCTGATCGTTTAGTATGTTGCTATTGCTTTCTTCATGACTTATACATGTTCCTATGACTATGAGATTATGCAACTCCCGTTTGCCGGAGGAACACTTTGTGTGCTAGCAAACGTCACAACGTAACTGCGTGATTATAAAGGAGCTCTACAGGTGTCTCCAAAGGTACATGTTGGGTTGGCGTATTTCGAGATTTAGATTTGTCACTCCTATTGTCGGAGAGGTATCTCTGGGCCCTCTCGGTAATGCACATCACATAAGCCTTGCAAGCATTGCAACTAATGAGTTAGTTGTGAGATGATGTATTACGGAACGAGTAAAGAGACTTGCCGGTAACGAGATTGAACTAGGTATTAAGATACCGACGATCGAATCTCGGGCAAGTAACATACCGATGACAAAGGGAACAACGTATGTTGTTATGCGGTCTGACAGATAAAGATCTTCGTAGAATATGTAGGAGCCAATATGAGCATCCAGGTTCCGCTATTGGTTATTGACCGGAGATGTGTCTCGGTCATGTCTACATTGTTCTCGAACCCGTAGGGTCCGCACGCTTAACGTTACGATGACAATTTCATTATGAGTTTATATATTTTGATGTACCGAAGTTTGTTCGAAGTCCCGGATGTGATCACGGACATGACGAGGAGTCTCAAAATGGTCGAGACATGAAGATTGATATATTGGAAGCCTATGTTTGGACATCGGAAGTGTTCCGGGTGAAATCGGCATTTTACCGGAGTACCAGGAGGTTACCGGAACCCCCCGGTAACCTAATGGGCCTTAATGGGCCTAGTGGAGGAAGAGGAGAGGAGGCCTGGGGGCTGCAGCGTGCCCCTCCCCCCAAGTCCGAATTGGACAAAGAGGGGGGGCGGCGCCCCCCTTTCCTTTCCCCCTCTCCTCCTTCCCCCAAGTCCTAATCCAACTAGGGAAAGGGGGGAGTCCTACTCCCGGTAGGAGTAGGTCTCCTCCGGCGTGCCTCCTCCTAGGGCCGGCCGCACCCCCCTTGCTCCTTTATATACGGGGGCAGGGGGCACCTCTAGACACACAAGTTGATCTTCGTGATCGTTCTCTTAGCCGTGTGCGGTGCCCCCTACACCATAATCCTCGATAATATTGTAGCGGTGCTTAGGCGAAGCCCTGCGATGGTAGAACATCAAGATCGTCACCACACCGTCGTGCTGACGGAACTCATCCCCGACACTTTGCTGGATCGGAGTCCGGGGATCGTCATCGAGCTGAACGTGTGCTAGAACTCGGAGGTGCCGTAGTTTCGGTGCTTGATCGGTCGGGCCTTGAAGACGTACGACTACATCAACCGCGTTGTCATAACGCTTCCTCTATCGGTCTACGAGGGTACGTAGACAACACTCTCCCCTCTCGTTGCTATGCATCACCATGGTCTTGCGTGTGCGTAGGAATTTTTTTTAAATTACTACGTTCCCAACAATAAGATCAAGCATTTTAGGCTTAGTAGTACCAACAGGAAGTCCCAGATAAGTAAAAGGCATACTTCCTACTTGACAACCAAAAATACCAGCCAATCTCTTTGTCTCCTCCTGAGAAACATTTATTGGGATCATGCAAGATTTATGATAGTTTACATCCAGACCAGTGGATTGAGAGAAGACCAACAACATTTTCTTTAGAGCCAGCAGTTGACTATCCACAACAGGTACAATAATCAAAGTGTCATCAGCATATTGAATGATTGGATAATCTTTATCATGGCATGGAATTGGCAGCTGTAGATCACCCTTTACATGCATCTCATTTACAACTGATTGCAGCAGATCAGCAGGAAAAACAAAAAGAAGAGGTGAGACAGGGTCACCTTGCCTGACCCCCTTCTTGCACAAGAACTGCTTGCCAGGTACACCATTAAGCAAGACTGAGGAAGAACCAGTAGTTGAAAGCTCCCTAATCCAACCAATCCATTTCTCATTAAAGCCTTTGTACTTCATTATCTCAAAAATAACAGAGTGCTCAATAGAGTCAAAGGCTTTTTCAAAATCAAGCTTAAGGATGAGAATAGGCCTCTTAGATTGGTTACATTGATGCAAATACTCTAAAGTCCATCCAATACAATCCTGGATTGTTCTTGTTTTAATGAAGCCATACTGATTTTTATGGATGCATTCCATAATGAGCTCCTGGAACCTGTTGGTAACAACCTTAGACAGGAATTTAACCCCCAATCCAGTTAAAGACAAAGGCCTATAATCCACCACTCCCTCAGGAGCAAGCTTTTTAGGGATCAAAGTATTGTAGGAGGAATTCAGATTAGCAAGATGTGCAGAACCATCATAAAACTCCTGAGCAAGAGCAATAAACTCTTTGCTAATAAGAGGCCAGCATTTCTAAAAAAGAGGCCATTGAAACCATTAGGTCCAGGGGCCTTATCCACTGGCATGTGCTTCACAACATTCTCAATCTCAGCAACTGTGCATAAATCAAACCCCATATTAATTCCTCTAGAAGTTCCCATTCTCCCTTTGAAAGCAGGCCAAATAATACCTTCCATGAAGAAGGGCTTTTCTTTTCTTTTCTTTGAGCAAGCAAAGAGATCTATGTGTCTAGCTAATTTATAGGGCATCCGAATGCAAGGTAAGTTGAGCTCAAAGCTGCATTTGCTTTGGCCACGCACCTTGCTCAGTCTAGTGCTTGCTTGTTGCATCACATCCATCGAGTGACTTGTAAGTAGCTTTGCATCTTTCTTCCACTCATCAAGCCTGGAAATCCGGCAGCACTAGGGCTAGCTTATTTGTACTACTCTACTATACACTTCCTCCGTCCGAAAATACTTATCAGAGAGATGGATGTATCTAGATGTGTTTTAGTTCTAGATACATTTATTTCTATTCATTTTGCGACAGGTAATTCCGGAGTGAGGGAGTATCTCTTAGGCAGTGCAGGGTGGCGGCTTCCTCCGCCATTGGCGGCGGTGTATGTAGTCATCGACGGATGTGTGCACACCATGTGTCACACGTCCATTCATTCGTTCTTCTCTATTCGACATCTACTCCCGCGGGGCATACCCGTCGCACTCCCGGCGAATCTACAATGTCATCGACGACGTCCAAGCCAAGCCCAACCATGCATGTTACTTCAACAACCACATCGACGCCGCTCAAGGCCGACGAGGCAAGACGGCGTAGGCGGGCATGGCCGGAGCAAAGGCCACGTTTTCGACGGCGCGCGTATCACTCTGTACACGGACTCTTCCGCCGCCACACACATACACCACCACCATGCATGAGGAACGCGAAGCGAAGACCGAAGACGACGAGTAAGCAGTTTAATCGGAGGTGTCCTGAGGTACTATCCGCGGGAGTAATTAACCGGGGGCTTTCCGAGGCCCCCGGGAACCAGGAGACCATGATCGCTTGATCCCTTGGCCGCGCTAGCAGGCCTCACTTTTTCTTTTCCTCTTCTTATATTTGTGTACTTTGTACACTGGCACGCCCGCAACACTTTATACCCCTGGGTCAAGGGAGACGCTTATACAAAACCCTCTTTCTTTTTGTATGAGCGCGATCTCTTTCCTTTTTTGTGTCAAACACCAATGTTACGGAGCTCATCTGCCAACGTCTTCAGACGGCGGAAGTAGTAATCAATAGACTGATCATCCTGCTGCAAAAACACGCGGCGCTGAAGCTTGTTGTCGGTGAAGTGGCTGTTGAGCTTGACCCACACGGCGCGGGTGTCATCACCATCGCTCACGACCGTGTGAAACAGGTCCTTCGAGATGGTGGTGAAGAACCACCGGATGAGTGTGTCGTCGATCGCAGTCCTCTCGGAGTCGCCCACCATGGCGTGGGAGTCGACGGAGCCGTCAACGTGATCCACGAGGTTGTTCTCGCGGAAGGGCAGCGAGAAGTACGTCTTCCACGCGAAGTACGTGGCACCGGTGGCATCGAGAACGACGGGGACGCGGTCGTGGATGTTGATGTGGCGGATGTCAGCGGGGTTCGGTCCGGCGAAGGGGTTGTAGGAGGAGGAGCCGGAAGAAGTCATGGAGGCGCGGGAAGGGAGCGGCGCGGCGCGATGGCGACGTGCGGGAGGGCAGCAGCAACTTGGCAGCGGGCGCGTCATGCGGGTTAGTAGCGGCGGCGGCTCGGGCAATGCATGCGTGCGGGTTAGCGGCTGGGCGGAGCAGGAAGCGAGAGGTGCGGGATCAGGAAGCGAGCGCGCGATGCAGCTAGCGAGGTCGGCAAGCGGGTGCGTGGGGCTGGCGGCTAGCGGGTACGGGCACGGGCGGGTGCACGGTACTGCTAGCGGGATCGGGCACGAGCGGGCGCGCGGTACTGGCGGCGAGGAGGAGAGCTTACGGCGCGGGCGGGGCAGGGAGTAAGCGTGCGCACGGCGCGGGAGGAGGCGTGGCGCAGGGAGGCAGTGGCGGGGGCAGATCGCGGCGGCGGCAGCGGCGGCTCGAGGCGGCGGAGGCTAGGGTTAGGCGGAAGCGGGAGAGGATCGACTTGGGATAGACACCATGTAGATAATGATTTGGTGCATCCATAATTGATTGATCGTGCACAAGGCACATATATATAGGTACAAGGGGTGCGACCGGTATCTTGTCTCCTAAGATACACGCACATACAGAGGGAGACAGACACTACAGGTACTGCATACGAAACCAAGACCTACGTACATGTACACATGTTCAACAGTCATCTTCGCCCCTCCGCCGGCCAGAGCTCACCTCCCTGCCAGCCACCGCTCACCTCCCTATCTCCTCGACTCGTCCCTGCTCCCGGAGCTCGCTCCCCGCCCCTCAAGACTGATGCCACCCGTTCGTCCGTCTGTCGCCCACCAATAACCACCCCACCACTTGGCCTGCCATCCGCCGACTATTTAAACTCCATCCCCGGCCGTAGACACATCCATCCTCCTCAGCTCGCTTTCTCCTCTCCCCTACTACGCCCGTCATGGCCTCCCCGAGTTTCAAAGCCATTTGGGATAGCCTCTTGTCCGAGCAGAAGAAGGAGATTACTGCCGTTGCTGCCGGCTGGCAGGCTGGCGATGCAAATGTACCAATGAAAGACGCGGCCAACGACGAGCCGACGCCAAGCTCCCGGTCCATGCCGGCATCCCCATGGGTGAGGCCCGTGCACACCACATACACATGGTGCTGGAGCAGGGCGAGCCGCGTTCCGGCAGGCGCAAGCCGACCAAGCCTACAACCTCCACTTCCTCGATGAGCATCGGCGTGCGGAGGAGTTATTCACCGCCGGACGTGGACGTGACCGAGCAGGAGGGGCTGTTCAACTCGTATGGCACCGCCCGTGAAATCCGTCGCGACCACTGGATGTATGGCCAGCATTAGGTGGAGCTAGAAGCCGTCTTCAAGGAATTTCAACGAGGCGGCTGACGAAGTCTATGACAGGAGAGAGAGTGAGGATTGCGTCGCCACCTCCACCACGCCCATGCCTTGCCGCCACGACCATCAAGCCGGCATGTCCGCGGGCGCCGGCGGCAGCGAGGAAGAGTAGAGCATGTAAGGTTGCCAACACTCAGGTCCAAGGAAGGCCACCACTTTTTTTGCTCCCGTTGAAGCAAAGCTTGGCGGGCTCATCGTCGTCGGCCAATAAGCGCTGGCAGGTCGCGGAGGTGGAGGTGGAGGCACCGCACCTAGCGGGGAGACCATTACTCCACGTGCCGCCACCTCCATCGTTGAGAAATCGCCACCAAGAAGACACAAATACAAGACATTTTATTTCTTTTTCTTTTTTTTTTAAAGGATAGAAGCCGATGACATGCATGCAAGCTGCTGCTATATAGCTCTGCATCTCCCACTCAAAATATATACCTCTGCATCTTTTCTTGCTTCGAGCAGACTTCAACCATCAAAGAGGACACGGAAAAAACTATCCAAGAAAATGGAAAAATGAGAGCAAAACATCGTCCAAAGCTGCCTTTTTACGGAAAATAATATCGTTCGCAAGCAGGCTTACTTTTCTGAATCAGCTGGGCCAAAGGCAAAGACAGCCCCGGCCTGGTCCGGTAGTTTCTTTGTCAGAGTTGTGATCGGTTTAATTCATCGAGGGTAGAGTCTCAAACGGAGGAATCGAAAGAGGACACGCAGCCGACGTCCATCCAGATTGATTTTATGATCGGTACCACTATGTCATCGGCGGCGAACTGCGAGCGCCCGCCGGCCAACGCTTCCTCCGCTGCCGGTAGACTCAAGGACGAGTCCCCGTGGGCTTCTCTCCCTGCAGATTTGGCCCGGCTTGTGGGCTGGCGGGTGTTGGCCGGAGACCTCCTCGACTACGTCCGGTTCCGCGCCGTCTGCTCTGACTGGCGTTCCGCCACGGTCTCCCCGCACGGCCATGGCATCACTGATCCGCGGTTTCATCCCCGCCGGTGGATGCTGCTGCCCGAGGGCCACGGCCTCCACCCTGCGGGAAAGAAACGCTTCTTCAACCTCTCTACCGGAGTCTTCGTGCGCCACCGACTTCCTCTGCTCATGGACCACCTTGTTCTCTGCCCCGTGGAAGGGCTTCTCCTATTGCAGCAGGGGCAACACGGCCATGGGAATACTCTCCTTCTCCTCCACCCTTTCACCGGCTATGCTGCGGAGCTGCCGTCGGTCGCGTCTCTGAAAAGATGCTTGAGAGCACATCTAAATCCACATGGGAGATATGCTTGGCACGTTGACAAGATGGCATCGTTGAGCGTGAGTGCCGATGGAATCCCCAAGATCATGATTGCAATTTTAGATTTTTCATGCGTAGTATGTGCTACTACCAAGGATGACCATTGGAGTGTCTTAGCGAGCTGGAGCTTCATACCAAAAGGAAGGCCAATGTCATCCCGGGGAAGCATATACATTTTACAGTGTTCCACAGGTCACAGCGAGCTACAAATTCTCAGAATTGACCCAGCTCAGTATGGATCGGGGTTACGTTCACAACCACCGAAACTGATTGCTACATGCCCGGCAGGCACGATCTACCCACCTCTGCATTTAGTAGAATGTGACTCGGAGATCCTACTAGTTGGATACACCAATTACACGATTTCCTCGCGCATGCTAGTTTATAGGGTAGCTGATCTTATCCAAGGAAGTGTTGTCCCACTGACTAGCATCCAAGGCAATGCTCTTTTGGTTAGGTTTGGATGGAGCTTGAGTGTTAGCTTCAAGGCAATGCCTACTGTTGTTGGCGACACAATTGTGGGCATGTACCACGATGGTAAACATATTACGTACTACGACCTCCATAGTGGCACTTGGTCAGCAACACCGGCAAGGCTTGTAATGCATGATGGTGACATGAAGTGTACTTGTAGCCTTATTGACCATATGTATAATGTCTGCCATTGTGATACTACCTGGTGAGCTAGTTATTTTTGCCCATATTTAACTTATTGAGAGTATGTTTGACTAATTGGTTTCCCACGTAAATTTGCAGGTATGAACACATGAGATATAATCTTCTTTTCATAGGCCCGGTCTATGGAGATTGAGCCTATGTGTTGTGAGTGGTGGCATGTATGGGGTAAGTTTCATATGCAATTCATACCTTGTTTTCCTAGTACATGCCACATGCATTCCCTACTCGCTCGCTTTTGCTGGCGATCCAACAATTAATCAGCCATACAAGAGTACTCCGCAAAGGAGTATTTAGTGTCCAGCTAGATTGTTCTTTGTCCTGCATGTGTTTTTTTCAAAAAAAAAATCTATTGTTGACACGTGCTTTTCTACTTCTCTTATTTTGCTATAAGCGCCATGGTTTTTGTGCCATATATACATGGAGGTGGATGGTGGCCGGCCGGTTTACTTTGCATCTCTTGGACACTGCAAAATAAGAGGCTTCTTCCCAGTGTATCTGGGACTATAATGCTGTGGCAGCACTTAATAATACTTATTAATAGACGGCAGTGTTCATTCCTTTGAGAAATTTGCAATCCCCAGAGCTTAGGTCTCACGCGGCTTTGATAGCTCGCTGTTTTGATGGTTCGAAATGGTAAGCCTAGCTGACACAGATGGACGCGTACCGAGCTCCATCTGCAACCGGATAGATGCATGAACTCCATCTACATATATATCTAATTTATAGGGCAACGCTAGGCAAGCTAAGTCGAGCCCAAACCTGCCTTGCTTTGGCACCGCACCTTGCTCAGTCTAGAACTACTCCTAGCCAGTGCATGCTTGATGCATCAGATCGATCGTGCGGTTTGTAGCTTGCTTGATGCTCAGTCTAGTAGTGTTGGCATCTTTCTTCCACTCAAGCCTATCATTGAGCGAGTATCTTGCATGTATGAAGTTCCCAACTTAGCTTACTTTGAAAGTTGAAATGCTAGCTAGTACCACCTGCTCTGATCTGAATGATATGATGTAGACTTGTCAGACGCACATGTGAAACACGAATTACGTGACATTTGCAACAAGCCATCCAAGCATCTTCCGTCTTCTACTCTCTGGTGTGCGTTGTTGCCTTTTTGTTATTTTGTGGAGAAGAATAAAATAAAGTGCATGTCATTTTTCAGGGAACTAACCAAACTAGCTAGCCACACGTTGAAATGATCAAATTAGAGAAAGTGACTGTATTACATGCAAGATAAGCAGACAATGTTGTGCTTTTATTTAGATTAGGCATCCAATTTAATTTGCTAGCTTGCTAGCTTTGCATGCAACAACAGCACGAGATCTCGTCTCGTCTTCTCATTTGGGCATCTGGCGTTTGCTTTTTCGTTAACTTGGAATGAGACAACTGCTCTTCGTGACTCAATCAAACTAGTTAATTATTTAGCTAGGAGGAAAACTAAAGAAAGTGGTAGGGCTGGAAGCAGACAATTAACTGACTCGACCGATCCTTATACTAGTCAAAACTAAACTGCTTTGCATGTACGGTGGCACATTTGATTTCAGTTAATTACTCCCTACAAAAACGTCTTATATTAGTGTACAGAAGTAGTGATTAGCAGGGAACCTTCTTGTTAATTACGTTATCCCGCCGAGGATGCAACTAGCCCTTTTCCGCAATGCATATGACGGACGAACGGAATATATGACAACTCCGTGTTATTCTAGGTACGCTCCATGGGCCAGGTGTCAACAAGAGCCATCAATCAAAAGGTGAAAGGAAACAAAGTACTCAATTCTATTAAAAAAAGTAAAGGATGATGCATATTGCATCTATTTATGTAACAAGTGCAAGACTGAGTATTAAGCAAACAAATACATAAAGTATATTATGAGCTTCAGATTTGGTTGACTACCTAGGAAGCTTCGGTCCGTGACCGATATGCATGGTCGACTACTAAGATTTTCCCTGTTTGGATGCATGCTCTATCAATTAATAGCGTTAGTTTTCTTTTTTACTTTAATTATCTTATGTTGTTTCATATTTTCAAAACTCTTATACTCCAGGTCCTCATGGGCTATGGCCATTCTCTCTCAAAAGTATGACGACATGGTTGACTGGAACTTGAGGAGTACTTTTTCCTTCCATTGTGCTTTACTGATAATATACCGAGGAGGTGCAAAACAGAGCAGCCGAACTTGAGGAATACTTTTCCCTTCCATTGTGCTTTACCGATGCTATACAGAAATATAATTTTTCTTAGATGCCATTTGGAAGTTGAAACATAGATCGATATCTTTTTTAATTTTATTGAATGATATATCTTACGTAGATATTTTGGAGGAAACCAAAACATAATGTAAGAGCTCTGGGGCGGCGTTTTTGCTCCCGGGTGAACAATACCCTGAAAAAAATGTTTTCAAAAATTCTGAATTTTTTTATAGATGATCAGGTTGATGTCGCAAGCATGCTTGACAATTTTCATGCGGAACGGAGAAGCTGGTTTCGTTGGTCAAAAAAAACTGGGGTGACATTTGGTCTTTAATTTGTTTTTTTTCGTAGGCCAAAATGCTTAATCTTTTTGCCTCAAAATTTGCAGGTACCATTTGTATGTGACAAAGATCACAAAAAAATTGCCTCAATTTTGTTGACATTTGAAAAAAAATTGGGCCCAGGAGCATGTGCTCCCGGAGCCAAATTGACTTTCCGTAACAGCTCATGCTTTCTAGTTCTAATTTTGGACCTATAATTCCTGTGTGGTATCCGAACGATACTTGTAACAATTTTTGTTTGGCTTAACTTAAAACTCGCTTGGAATAAAGAGAAAAAGCAAATAGATCTGAATGATAGAATTTCCATAAATATCCCCATCATTTTGCTGCAAGATAGTTTGACAAATATTTAATTCGTTCTCTTCTAGCAATTCTTGCAGCCATTCATCTATGTGGGCTGTTTGCCCTTCTTGTGCAACCTTCTTCTTCATCCTTCTGCGGATCCTGCAAAAAAATATTTACTTCTCCCAAGGTGGGTGTTATCTGATCTTGTTCATTGATCACTAGTGGGTTATCGTAGAAAACTTTTAAGCAGAAAAAGTATGAATAAGTTGCAACCTAAGTTACGATGAGAAATGAGAAATCTCCGGTGCACCCCGACAAATAGCAAGGTGTCATCCGCAAAGAGGAGATGAGAAATCTCCGGTGCACCCCGACAAATGCTCACCCCGTTCAAGCTACCTTCATTCACTGATTTAGATAGGAGAGCAGATAACGCATCAGCGACAAAGAGAAACAAAAACGGAGACAATGGGTCACCTTGACGAAGGCCTCGCGATGGTGAAAAAACCTCCAGAAGTTTCCCATTCAGTTTAACCGAATAACGGACAGATTTGACACAAGACATTATCCAAGCTATCCACTGTTCCGAGAAGCCCCATCTACTCAGCGCCTTCTCCAGAAAATCCCAGTCGACCCGATCGTACGCCTTTGAGAGATCGAGTTTGTACGCGTAGGCCGCCCGACTGGTGTTCTTCAACGATTGTATGTGATGGATGCACTCAAAGGCAATAATAGAATTATCCAAGATGAGCCGGCCCGGAATAAAAGCACTTTGATTCTCAGAAATCAACTCCGACAGACAAGGATGGAGACGGTTAACCAAACATTTAGACACCAACTTGTAAATAACATTGCAGAGGCTGATCAGCCTGAAATCCTTGAGCTCCTTGGGATGAGGACGATCGCCGTATCATTAACCCCTTCTGGCATGGAGCCAGAGACAAAGAACTCCAACACAGCAGCTGTGATTTCAGATTTTAGAGCTGCCCAATTCCGTTGATAGAATCTTGCCGGGAAGCCATCCGTGCCCGGAGCTTTAAGCGGGCCAATTTGAAACAGTGCATTCGACACTTCCTCCTCGGTAAACGGCGCACATAACATGGCGTTCATCTGTTCAGTTACCTTAGGGCCAATAGCCTCAAGAACGACATCGGGGTTGAGAGTCGGGTCCTTGGTGTACACTTCCTTGAAGTAGGAAGTAGCCATGCGTTCCATGTCCGATGGAGAGGAGCACCATGATCCATCAGTACGCCGAAGTCTCTGTATGTAGTTCCTCCGCGCCCGCCACACAGCTCGCCTATGCAAATATGCCGTGTTTCGTTCTCCTTCCTTCAGCCACGTAATGCGCGATCTCTGTAACCACATCATCTCTTCCCTATACAGCAGCTCATCGAGTTGAGCCATCTTCTGGCGAATCAACGAACGATCCGCATCCTTTAGCTGTAGGTCAGCCAGCTCGGATCTTAACTTCTCCAATTCTGTGACAGCATGGCCGAAATTCTTCTTACTCCACGCCCTAAGGCCATTCATCATTTCATGTAGGGCGTCCCGCACCGCCGCCAGATTGCCGGCCAGTTTGCTTTTCCTCCATCCACTCGCCACCACCTCTGACAACGCCGGGTGGCGTTCCCACATAATCTCATACCGAGGAGAGGCTGTAGTCCTCCTCGAATCCTCAAGAGCAAGTCGAACCACGATCGGACAGTGGTCAGAACATGACGAAACAAGGTGAACAACTTGCGCGACCGGGAAGAGCTCCCTCCACCCCTCATCCGCATAGGCTCGATCAAGGCGAACTCGCACGTTCCTCTCTCCAATCTGGCCATTATCATATGTAAATGGATACCCCAAGAAACCGAGGTCCCATAATTCGCATGCCAACAAACAGTCCCGGAATAACCTCATCTTATTTTCAGAGCGCTGGGCTCTAGACATATGCTCGTGCTGCCACATTGCCTTATTAAAGTCTCCACACACTTACCACGGCTCCGACGAAACCGCACGGAGCTGGGAAAGAGAACTCCACATGAGATGACAGTTTTCAACTCGGGGTTCACCATAGACAAACATTGTTCTCCAACTTTTATCATTTGCCACATCTACAATCCGCACGTCAATGTACCGTGCACAAGAATCCAGCACCGTCACCTGCAACTTCTCATCCCAAAAGAGGGCAAGGCCTCCACTAAGGCCGTCACTCGACACGCCAGCAAAACCCTTCATCTGCAATCTCCACCTCAGTTTCTCCATCTTTGAAGAGGCCTGTCTTGTTTCTGACAGAAAAACAAGCCCCGGGGAATTGGCTTTAGAGAGGGCCAACACCTCACGAACTGTCCGGCGGTCCCCCCCCCCCCCGACAGTTCCAAGCTAGGATATTCATTGCATCCGGCGGTCCTCCTCGAAGGAGGCCGCCGATCTATCACCTGACATACCGCTTGAGTCAACACGAGCCCTCTTACTGCTAGCACTGCTAGTAGGCGAGGCATGTGCACCATCCTCACCATTCCCCTGGGTAAGTGCTAGCACACCTCTCGGCCCTACCAACGCATTGGCATCCGGTCCAACATCCTCCATGGAGAGTCTTTTGCGAGCTGCTGGATCTCCTTGCTTGGATATGTGTCCTTCCTTGGCAGGGCTTGTAGCCGTATCAAGCATGTCCGGGTCGACCACTGTCTTTCCCGGCGACTTCTGCTGGTGAGATTGAGGCGTATGTTGCTTCTGACTCCTTACCCGGCCATAACTATCGTTGGACGGCGGTTTATTTAGTCCATTAGCATAGAGCCAAGACCCATACTTCTTGTCCTTCTCCTCATGCACCCCTGATCCACACTCTTTGCAATCATGACCAATGAGCCCACACACACTGCAAAAGCATGCCAATTTCTTGTAACGCACCAAGTAGACTTGGCGTTCTTTCCCCCTGACAATACTGACAAACTTGGTGAGAGGCCGGCGAACATCATGCCGAACCCTAACCCTAATGTAGTCACCACGGGTATTCCCGTTCAGTCTCATCTCCAGGATCTCGCCAGAGTTTTTCAGCAAATTTTCCACAATGTTCTTCCTGCAGAAACCCTCCGGGATCTTGTGAATCTGTAGCCAAATTGGCATAAACACCATGGGAACTTCCTCTTCCTTTGTGAAACCATCATATGGAACCATCAACACGAGTAAATTCCTGAATAGCCAAGGCGCTTGATGCAGCATACGTTCCCAGTCTCCCAAGCAAGATGCTTGTACAACAAAAAGCTTCGGCCCAACCGGGCGAAACCTTACCGGCTGCGCGGGGTTCCAAGCCGCCCGCATATCCTTATAGAAGGCCGCTTGGCTGAAGGTTTTCTCGGTATGAACCCTAGCCAGTGCGAGCCATCTCATGCTCTCATTGATCTCCGGATCAGCCTCATCTATCACCAGATCATCAAAGTCTTCATCTTCCAGGTTGAGTTGTTCCATGAAATCACCAAGGTCCGACGTTGTAAGACAATAGGCTTTGGGGGGAACCGGCACAACCCTCTAGGGGTGGCCTATCACATATATATATAATGAGGTGGTATACAACGTTACAATATACACATGTAAATACAGTCTAACACCCTCCCTCAATCTTAGCCACTTTCTAATGAATCTAGAAGGGTAAGATTGCGCCTGCAAGTCTCAAACTGTGGCAAAGGCAATGGCTTGGTGAAGATGTCAGCAAGTTGATCCTTGGAAGAAATAAACTTGATCTGTAGTTGCTTCTGAGAGACACGTTCACGCACAAAGTGATAGTCAACTTCAATGTGTTTCGTTCGGGCATGGAATACCGTATTTGCAGAAAGGTATGTAGCACCGATGTTATCACACCAAAGAACAGGAGGCTGTGATTGGGGTATACTTAATTCCTGAAGCAAGGACTGTACCCAGATAATCTCTGATGTGGCATTGGCCACAGCCTTATACTCAGCCTCAGTACTGCTACGCGAGACAGTAGCCTGTTTCCGAGCACTCCAGGCAATCAGGTTAGAGCCAAAGAAGACAGCATAACCCCCTATGGATCGTCTGTCATCCGGATTGCCAGCCCAGTCTGCATCAGAATATGCTGAAAGACAACCAGAGTCAGACGGCCGAATATGCAAACCATGAGCCACCGTGAAACGAATATAGCGCAAAATCCGCTTAACAGCAGACCAATGAGTGTCACGGGGTGACTGCAGATACTGGCAGACTCGGTTAACAGCATAGGAAATGTCTGGTCGCGTGATCGTCAAGTACTGGAGCCCACCAACAATACTCCGGTACTCGGTCGCATCAGAAGAAGAAAGAAGCACACCATCAACAGCATTGAGCTTATCAGTGGTAGACATGGGTGTAGTCGTCGGTTTGCACTTAAGCATCCCAGCTCGCTGCAACAAATCCAGAGAGTACTTCTTCTGCGTCATAACAAGGCCAGCAGCACGAGAAGTAACCTCCACACCAAGAAAGTAATGAAGCTTCCCAAGGTCCTTGACCGCAAAATCAGCACCAAGTGAGCAAACAAGCGCAGTAGCAGCCGACTGAGAGGAGCTGACCAAAATGATATCATCTACATAGACCAACAAGTACATAGTAACCTCAGGCCTTTGAAGAAGAAACAATGAGGAGTCAGCAGTTGATGATGCAAAACCATGAGCACGAAGAGCCATTGCAAGACGAGCATGCCAAGCACGAGGAGCCTGCTTCAGACCATAAATTGCCTTGGACAGACGACAGAGATGATCAGGGCGATCCGGATCAGAGAAACCCGGAGGCTGGCGCATGTAAACCTCCTCCGCCAAGACACCATGAAGAAAAGCATTTTGAACATCAAGCTGACGAAGAAACCAACCTCGAGTAACAGCCAGAGAGAGAAGAAGTCTGATGGTAGTAGGCTTGACCACTGGACTGAAGGTGTCTTCATAGTCAAGTCCAAAGCGCTGTCGAAAACCACGAGCAACCAGACGAGCCTTATAGCGCTCAATGGACCCATCAGAATGCCTCTTCACTTTGAAAACCCATTTGGAATCAATGACATTTACCCGTGATTGTGGAGGAACAAGAGTCCATGTCTGATTGCGAAGAAGCGCTTGATACTCCTGCTCCATGGCCTCTCTCCAATGAGGAATGCGCATAGCAGCTTGATACGTGCGTGGCTCAGAGGATGGATCTGCGAGAGCAGCAGACATGCACGCCGCTAACCAAGCAACTGTGCCATCGTGACGTTGCTTAGGCTGAAAAATGCCACTCCGACTGCGCGTATGTGGACGTAGAGCAGCAGCAGGAGCCGGCGGAGGCGAAGGTGACGGAGACGTGACGGTCGCCGGAGATGCAGGAATCACCTCAGGCGAGCTCGAGACAGACGACTCCGGGCTGCATGGCGAAGACTGGCCCGACGACAGGGGCTCAGAGGCCATGGGCGAACCGAGGGTGGGCGAGGCCAGCTCCGGTGACACCGGCCCAGACGGCCTTGGCGAGGCGAGAGCAGGCGAGGCCGGCCCTGGTGAGAAGGGCCCAGACACCCTGGGCGAGGCAGGGGCGGGCAAGGCCAGGCCTGGTGATGACTGCCCCGACGCCCTGGGCGAGACGGGGACCGAGGAGGCCGGCCCAGTCGGCGGGGTTGCAGGGCGCGACGATGGCGAAGGCAGCCCAGAAGCCAGAGGCGACCGGGCCAGGACGTCGATCGGCCGTGCATGAGCACGGAAACCGAGGCCATGCAGGGGCGCCATGTGCTCCTCATGCACAACAGAAGGTGCCGAGGATGAAGGCGATGACGACGAAGAGGAAGATGGCGCTTCCAGAATCTCCAAACGAGCCCCACGACCAGTGCCTGCACCATGGTTAGGCAACAATAGAGGAGAATATGCAACATCATCAAATTGGTCAGAAGCAACAGAGGATGAATGCATGACAGGTGGCTCGGTAGTGGACACAGGGAGTTTGGCAAAGGGAAAAACATGCTCATCAAACACAACATCCCGAGAGATGTAGACACGATTAGTGGGAACATGAAGACATTTGTATCCTTTATGAAGAGAGCTATAACCAAGAAAAACACACTTCTTGGAACGAAACTCGAGCTTACGCTTGTTATATGGACGGAGATGGGGCCAGCGAGCACACCCAAACACCTTGAGAAAGGTGTAGTCCGGTTGTTCATTAAGGAGAACTTCAATGGGAGTCTTCATATTCAAAACACGAGTGGGAGTACGATTGATGAGAAAACATGCAGTGGTGAAAGCATCACTCCAAAAACGAAACGGAACAGATGCATGGGCCAAAAGAGTCAGACCAGCTTCAACAATGTGACGATGCTTACGTTCTACTGAACCATTCTGCTGATGTGTATGTGGACATGCTAAACGGTGAGTGATCCCAAGCGACTGAAAGAAGGAGTTGAGGTTGCGATACTCGCCACCCCAGTCCGACTGAACATGAACAATTTTTGTGCTTGAGAAGGCGTTCAACATGTTTTTGGAACTGAACAAAAATGTCAAACACATCAGATTTACGTTTGATAAGATAAAGCCAGGTAAAGCGGCTGTAAGCATCAACAAAACTGATATAATAATTATGACCACTAACAGAAGTCTGAGCAGGACCCCATACATCTGAAAACACAAGTTCTAAAGGATGTTTCACCTCACGACTGGACTTCGAAAAAGGAAGTTGATGACTCTTCCCCTGCTGACAAGCATCACACACTGCTACATCTTTATTACTAGACACACTAGGAAGCTCATGACGACGCAAAACATGCCGGACAATAGGTGTGGCCGGGTGACCAAGACGAGCATGCCACTGTGACGGAGATACCCGAACTCCACTAAAGACGCGAGCGACGCCAGGATGCTCCAGACGATAGAGACCTTGGCAGAGCCGCCCACTAAGAAGAATGTCCCTCGTGCCCCGATCCTTAATAAAAAGATCAAAAGGATGAAATTCACAAAGCACATTATTATCACGAGTGAGTTTAGGAACTGAAAGAAGATTACTTGTCACAGATGGAACTCGAAGAACATTGCGAAGTTGAAGACTCCTATTGGCATGTCTAGTGAGAAGTGATGCTTGACCAATATGAGAGATGTGCATACCTGCTCCATTGGCGGTGTGGATCTTGTCGGAGCCATGGTAGGGTTCACGAGTGTGAAGCTTCCCCATCTCACTGGTCAGGTGCTCTGTCGCCCCAGAGTCCATGTACCAGTGGGGATCAATGGAGTAGGACTGAGTGTGTCCCTGTGGCTTCTGCGGCGGCGGACGATCAGCCATGGCGACCTGGCGAGCAAAGTTGCGTGTATCCTTCCCGTCATTGCCAAGACCAAGAAAACCCCGCTGGAAGCGCTTGTGACACTTCGAGGCCCAGTGCCCATCGCGACCACAAAGCTGGCACACATGGGGACCGCCAGCCCCTGGTAGCGTCGCAGTAGGAGGAGGGGCCGAGGCGGGTGGTGGTGACTACCCCGAAGGAGCCCTGGATGAAGCAGAGGAGCGACCACCCTTGGTGGCGGCGTTTGCCGAGAGGGCGCCGTTGCCCCTGGATCGGCGCGTCTCGACTCGTTGCTCAGTAAGCAGGAGGCGTGAAAAGACCTCGTGTGCTGGCATGGGCGTGGAGTTGCCCCTCTCATTGATGATCTCGACTAGGGCGTCATACTCCTCATCAAGACCATTGACAATAAACGAGTTGAACTCGGAGTCGGTGAGGGGCTGTCCAATGGAGGCCAGCGTGTCGGCGAGACCCTTGACTTTGTTGTAGAACTCAGTGGCGGTGGAGTCAAGCTTCTGACACTCCCCAAGTTGGCGACGGAGCCCAGATACACGAGCCTGCGACTGTGCCGCAAACGAGCGCTCAAGAATAGTCCATGCCTCGTGGGACGTCTTGGCGAAGACAACAAGCCCAGCAACGGCCGGAGAGAGCGACCCCTGGATGGAGGAGAGGTTCGCCTGATCCTGCCCTGTCCAGACACGGTGAGCCGGATTATAGACCGGACCATGCACGTTGTCAACCAGCGCAGGAGGGCAAGGGAGAGAGCCGTCGACATAGCCAAGCAGGTAGTGACTCCCAAGAAGCGGAAGAACCTGCGCGCGCCAGAAGATGTAATTGTCCGACGACAACTTGATGGTGATGAGATGGCCGAAGTGAAACGGCGGCGGCGGCTGCGATCCCATCGAGGAGACTGGCTGAGGTGAGAACACCGTGGAGACAGTCGGAGGGGCAGCCGGCGCAGTGACAGAGGGCGCGATGGCCGCGGTTGACGCCGCGAAGCCTGCCAGCGCGACGTCCTCCGCCACCAGCGGCGCAGTGGCCGAGGGCGCGACAGCCGCGGTTGACGGGGCGGCGGTGGTGTGAGCCACAAGCGCCTGCCCGGGCGAAGTAGCAGCCGGCGGGAGCGCGAAGAGGGAGCCGACGCTCCGTGTCCCGATCGGCGCCTGAAGGGAGGCGGCATCCAGCGGCCTCGAGAGAAGTGCCGCGAGGGAGGCCGGCAGAAAACCGGTGGCGGTGGAGCCGGACGCAGCGGCGGACGTCATAGCAGTCGGGCGACGGCGGCGGCGGGCGCGGCGGCGGCGGCGGTGGCGGCGGTTTAGGTTTTTTAGGCGGAAGCGGACGTAACCTAGCGTGATACCATGTAAGACAATAGGCTTTGGGGGGAACTGGCACAACCCTCTAGGGGTGGCCTATCACATATATATATAATGAGGTGGTATACAACGTTACAATATACACATGTAAATACAGTCTAACAGACGTTCCGGGAGAGCCGCCGCCAGCGCTGGTGCCTGACAGGGCGTCCGCGGGAGGCTCCATTGTTGCCGAGGGGCAGGGAGGAGCGAGTTTGGCCGATCGAGAGAGCCGCTCACGGGGAGGGAGATCGATCGGGGTGGGATACTCAGGGGTGACGGCATCGCCCGAGAGGAGAGAAACCCTAGCCTTGCGCGAGGGGATACAGACATATTTCTCCAAGAGAAGGCAGTTACAAGTTTGAGACATGGCCTCTTTCATCCGTGATTGGTGTGTAGTTGATGGGATTAGACGCGGCTGCGGCTGCGGCTGCGGCTGCCGTGTGCCCTTGCCACCGTCTGCCTCTGATCTCCTTGCCCTACTACTCACTATCTGATTCATACGATGAATTAGCAGGTTAACATATCACACTACTAATCTCTCTCAACTCTCATCTCATATCAGTGTTGAAAATTTGAAACTATACATAGATTTTAGTTTCTTTTTAGATTTGAGATGCTACCAAGAATTCATATTGTGTAAGTATCCCACAAATTATCGTGATCCAAATTATCTTGTATCTGTTCCTATTTGTGATGCGAAAAATTTCTATGTCAACCGTATACAGTATAGCTAATTATGAAACTGAAATTGCTCAATTATGAAGAGAAAAAGCCCTGCCAAACACCATTAAAATTAATTTGGTTTTCAAGCTGGTTCCTTCTGAAATTGAAATTCCTCAACTATGAACAGAAAATAACCTGCTGCCAAACACCTTTAAGATTAATTATTTTCTAAGCTGGTTGCTTCGAATTCTGAACTTACTAAAATTGTTAAGGAGGCTGTTGTGCAAGTTATCAACCTTGCTCTCTGTAATTATCTTTTGCACTGGATTTTTTTCCTACTTTGCTTGGCCCCCCCTATACCCAAATCCTGGCTCCGCCCTGCTGCTACTGCTTTGCTTTCCTTTTCTTTTCTTTCAGCAAGCAAAGGGATCTACCTGTCTAGCTAGCTAATTTGTAGGGCATCCAAGGCCAGGCTAAGTTGAGGCCAAAGCTGCATTGCTTTGGCAACGCACCTTGCTCAGTCTAGTGCTTGCTTGATGCATCACATCGATCGAGTGGCTTATAAGTAGCTTTGCATCTTTCTTCCACTCATCAAGCCTGTAAATTCGGCAGCACTAGGGCTAGTTTATTTGTACTACTCTACTAGTACATATCTCTTAGGCATGCAGCTCCCAGCTTAATTAGCACACATGTGAAACACGATGTGACATTTGCAGCCAAAGACTCTCGCTCGTCTGGCGCGTTGTTGCCTTTTCGTTAAATTTGAAAAAAGTGTTATAAAGTGAATGCAAGCTGCAATATAATGCTTGGAATTTTTGGGGGGCAAACTGATCAAAGTAGCCACAAGTCACTCAAATTAGGAGAAAGATTAAAGGGGAATGAAAAAAGATCAATTAAAGATCATGCGAGGTAAGAAGACAACGTGTGCTTTTATTTTGATTAGGCCTCCAAATTAAATAGCCAGCTTTGCATGCACCAACAGCACGAGACCAGACTCGTCTCGTCTTCTCATTTGGGCATCTGGCCTGTTGCTTTTTTCGTTAAGTTGGAATGACCCAGCAGCACTGCAATGCATGGCCGGCCGCAAGTCAATCAAACTAGTTAATTAATTAGCAAGGAGAAAAAATTAAGGAATGTGATTGGGCTGGAACAGACAAGGTTGAGATTTTACAGTTAGCTGACTCGACTCATCCTTATACTAGTCCAAGATATAGACTGCTTTGCATGTACGGTGGCACATTTGATTTTAGTTAATTATCATTAGTAGGGAACCTTCATGTTAATCATGTGGGCATTGCTTAAAGGGGGCTAGTATCAACTAGTGATTCACGTACCATCGCAATAATCAGGCCCTTTTCTGCGATGCATGACTAGTGTGGAATATATGATGACTAGAAATATAT
>NC_041382.1:778719272-778722744 GCF_002162155.2 Triticum dicoccoides
AACTAGTGCAAGATTGAGTATTAAGCACACAAATATCTTAAGTATACTATATGAGCTTCAGATTTGGTTGAGACGTTGAGTGCCTAGGAAGCTTCGTTCGGTGGTCAATTACTAACATTTTCCCTTGTTTGGAGTGCATGCTCACATCAATTCAAAGTGTTAATTTACCCTTTACTTTAATTATCTTATGTTGTGTCAGATTTTCAAACCTCTTATACTCCAGGTCCTCATGGGCTATGGCCATTATCTCGGTAAAGTATGACGTCGTTGTGCTTTACCGATACTATACACAGGAGGTGCTTAAGGAATAATTTTTCCTTCCATTGTGCTTTACCGATTCAATAAACAGGAGGTGCAAAATAGAGCGGCTGATATCGTTGGCATGCATGCATGCATGTATGTTTGGCTTAGAATAAGTGTCATTTGGA
Source organism: Triticum dicoccoides (assembly GCF_002162155.2). Lineage (NCBI taxonomy): Eukaryota > Viridiplantae > Streptophyta > Magnoliopsida > Poales > Poaceae > Triticum > Triticum dicoccoides. The sequence goes on from NC_041382.1 coordinate 778,719,701, forward strand.
ACAAAGGAAAAAAAACACGGGGTGTGACTTTAACAGAATTTTTTCGTTGATGCCAATTGGAAGTTAGAACATAGGCAGATATCTTATATTTCTTTTGAATTCCAATGAGCGGTATGTTGTATGTAGATATTTTGGAGTAAACCAAAACATAAGGTAAGAGCTCATGATCCATGCTTGATATCCGAACGACGCTTTTCAAAATGTATGTATGGCTTAACTTAAATCTAGTTTGGAATAAAAAAAGCACATAAATTTCGAGGATCGAATTTCCATAGAACAAAAATCTTAGACACCGTTTGGAACAAAGGCAAATATCTTATATTTCATTTGAGATTCCAATGAATTACATATAGGAATCTTAGAGGGTACCAAACTAAAATTAAGAGATTATGATTCCTTCATTTAATTTGGGTATACAATTCCCGCAGCACATTTGAAATTTTCATGTGCTCTTGGTTGGGTTCCTATGGGAATACAGTTCATGTGTTTCATGCATTATTAGTAGCATTTCAATTCTCTAATAATCAAAGTCTCCTACAATTTTTACTAAACACTCCATCCCCGTGTTCCAAGAGCTGTAGTTTCAAATTTTGGCACGGCCATTGGGTACAGCTTCTGGAGTATTTCAGCGGTTGCGGCCATGCATTTGCATTGGGAACGAGCAGGCCGGTGGCTAGGAGGGCTTGCACACCGCTTTCCTGCGTGCAATCACCAGGCAGGACCTACCTCGTCTCCATATTCTCTCCTGTATCTTTTCATGCAGTTCTGAATTATGATTCTCTGGTCCTCAACATTTTAGCATCAACGACAGAGCCACTCCTTCTAACTAGACTATAGATTTTGTTGGGCTAATAAGCCGTGGCGACGTGTCGAGCGTGCCCGGCGCGTGTATGGGCGAGCTGTGTGTGTTGGACGCGTCGGGTCCGCGGCGGGGTAGTGTGTGTGTGCGTGCAGGTGCAGCACGGGCGTGTCCGTGCCGGTGTGCACCGTGTGCGTGTGACTAGATCTAGGCTGTTAGCGAGTCGCATGGTGTGATCGAGGGTGCTGCCATGGGAGCTCGCCGTGGGCCGCGCGCGTCAGAGCGCGACGCGAGCACGAGCAGAGCGGGTGAAGCGCGAATGTTCGGGGGGAGTGGAGGCGTGGGTTTGTGCCCGGTGCGCTGGCTCGTGTATAAAGCCACGCGATGGCCGTTGTAACAAATGTGGAGTGAGCTCGAGTTCGTGCTCGAGGGGAAACAAGCCTTATGCTGCAGGTGATGTCCAAGAAGACGGCGGCGCAGGTGAGGAGCAGCCTCAAGGCGAGGTTCGTCGGGGCGGACCGCGTGCAGGTGGCGCGGTTGGGCACTCTCCGCGGCGAATTCGAGGTGCTGCACATGGCGGAGGCCGACACGCTGGACATGTTCGCTGGCAAGCTCGGTGGCATGGCGGCGCACTTCGTGGGGCTCAGATCGACGCTAGTGGAGAAGCTGCTCGACTCCGTGCCGGACCGCCTGTACGCGGCGGTGGCTGGGATCGAGAAGTTCTACGACGTGTTGACAATGGCGTTCGAGGAAGCGTTGGGCCATCTGAAGGCGTTCGACGAACGGCTGCGATGGCGTGGACAGGGCGGGCGGCAAGTGGGCAGATGACCAGCTCATGTACATGGCAGCGCAGTGGCGGGCGCGGCAGCGGCAGCACGGTATGGCTCAGGACGACGACGACGACGGAAGGAGCGTGGCGCCGTGCAAGGGCGGCAACCGACGCGGGTGCTGCTACAAGTGCGGCGAGTGCGGCCACTTCAAGAGGGAGTGCCCTCAGCTGCATAAGGCGGCGGCAGCAGAGCGCACATGGCTGGTGGACGGCGGCGTCGAGGACGATGGGCTCCTCTGAGCCACGGCTTAGGAGGAGTGTGTTGGGCTAATAAGCCGTGGCGACGCGTCAAGCACGCCCGGTTCTTGTATGGGCGCGCACTGTGTGTTGGACGCGTCGGGTCCGCGGCAGGGTAGTGTGTGTGTGTGTGCGTGCGGGTGCAGCATGAGCGTGTCCGTGCAGGTGTGCACCATGTGCATGTGACTAGGTCTAGGATGTTGGCGAGTTGCGTGGCGTGATCGAGGGTGCTGCCGTTGGAACTCGCCGTGGGCCGCGCGCGTCGGAGCGCGATGCGGGCACGTGCAGAGCCGATGAAGCGCGAGCGATCGGGAGGGAGTGGAGGCGTGGGTTTGTGCCCGGTGCACTGGCTCGTGTATATAGCCACGCGATGGCCATTCTAACAGTTGTGGAGTGAGCTGTTGTTCATGCTCGAGGGGAAACAAGCCGTCTGTGCGGCGGGCATTCGTGCGCCGGAACTTCACAGTGTTCCCCTTCTCCTCATGTTTTCTTCTTCCTAGTTTCGGTTTGGGCTAGGGTGAGGTGACAGAAAGAGAGAGGTAGGCAAGGGGAAGAGCTAGGGCTGTGTTTTGCAACAACATTTAGCATCAGAGCCACGTGAAGGGAGGAGTTCACTGCCGCAGCCAGTGCCGATGCTCACCGGTGAGAACTACACCCCGTGGGCAATCAAAGTCGAGGCCAATCTCGACGTGGCTAGGCTGTGGGAGGCGGTGGTGCCACCGGGGGACGCGGCAGCGACGGTGATCGTGAAGAAGGACAAGCCGGCACGGTCGTATCTGCTCGGGGCGCTGGCGGAGGACCTTCTGCTGCAAGTGGCGTCCAAGAAGACGGCGGCAGAGGTGTGGAGCAGCCTCAAGGTGAGGTTCGACGGCGTGGGTCGTGTGCGGGCAGCGTGGCTGGGCACTCTCCGCGGCGAATTCGAGGTGCTGCGCATGGCGAAGGACGACATGCTGGACGCGTTCGCTGGCAAGCTCGATGGCATGGCGGCGCGCTTCGCGGGTCTCGGATCGACGCTGGAGGACGCCGCGCTAGTGAAGAAGCTGCTCGACTCCGTGCCGGACCGCCTGTACGCGGTGGTGGACAGGATCGAGCAGTTCTGTGACGTGTCGACGATGGCGTTCAAGGAAGTGCTAGGCCGTCTGAAGGCGTTCGATGAACGACTGCAATGACGTGGACAGG
>NC_041382.1:778723477-778730266 GCF_002162155.2 Triticum dicoccoides
CCAATCTCGACGTGGCTAGGCTGTGGGAGGCGGTGGTGCCACCGGGGGACGCGGCAGCGACGGTGATCGTGAAGAAGGACAAGCCGGCACGGTCGTATCTGCTCGGGGCGCTGGCGGAGGACCTTCTGCTGCAAGTGGCGTCCAAGAAGACGGCGGCAGAGGTGTGGAGCAGCCTCAAGGTGAGGTTCGACAGCGTGGGTCGTGTGCGGGCAGCGTGGCTGGGCACTCTCCGCGGCGAATTCGAGGTGCTGCGCATGGCGAAGGACGACATGCTGGACGCGTTCGCTGGCAAGCTCGATGGCATGGCGGCGCGCTTCGCGGGTCTCGGATCGACGCTGGAGGACGCCGCGCTAGTGAAGAAGCTGCTCGACTCCGTGCCGGACCGCCTGTACGCGGTGGTGGACAGGATCGAGCAGTTCTGTGACGTGTCGACGATGGCGTTCAAGGAAGTGCTAGGCCGTCTGAAGGCGTTCGATGAACGACTGCAATGACGTGGACAGGTGGGCGATGAGCGGGCTGATGGCCAGCTCATGTACACAGCGGCGCGGTGGCGGGCGTGGGAGCGGCAGCATGGTGGAGCTCGGGACAACGACGACGACAGTAGGAGCGTGACGTCAGGCAACGGTGGCAACCTACGCAGGCGCTGCTACAAGTGTGGCGAGTGCGGCCACTTCAAGAGGGAGTGCCCTCGGCTGTGGAAGGCGCCGACGGCGGTGCACGCACTGCTGGTGGACGGCGGCGTCAAGGATGACGGGCTCCTCTGAGCCATGGCTAAGGAGGAGTGTGTTGGGCTAATAAGCCATGGCGACGCGTCGAGCACGCCCGGCGCGTGTATGGGCGCGCGCTGTGTGTGTTGGACGCAGCGGGGTAGTGTGTGTGCATGTGGGTGTACCACAGGCGTGTCCGTGCGGGTTTGCACCGTGTGCGTGTGACTAGGTCTAGGCTGTTGGCGAGTCGCGTGGCGTGATCGAGGGTGCTGCCATTGGAGCTCGCCATGGGCCGCGCGCATCGGAGCACGACGCGGGCACGAGCAGAGGGGGCGAAGCGCGAGCGATCGGGAGGGAGTGGAGGCATGGGTTCGTGCCCGGTGCGCTGGCTCGTGTATAAAGGCCACGCAAAGGCCGTTGTAACATCTGTGGAGTGAGCTCAAGTTCGTGCTCGAGGGGAAACAAGCCGTCTGTGCGGCGGGCGTTCGTGTGCCGGAACTCCACCATGTCCCCTTTCTCCTCGTGTTTTCTTCTTCCTCATTTCGGTTTGGGCTTGGTTGAGGTGACAGAAAGAGAGAGGTAGGCAAGGGGGAGAGCTAGGGTAGGGTTTTGCAACAACAGATTTAACCGAGTCCTAACCACCCAACAAACGAGCGCAACTACGATTCTCCCAATTACTACTAGTTCGACCGGTATTACAGTCTATCTCCATCGTGACCAATAAAGTTGTAACAAATCTTGGACTAGTTCATCTCATCGATCGCTGGTCCTGTATTCCCGCTCCGATGCTGATAGCGCCGCTGACGGTGTCGTGTTGTCCAGTTGTTGTTGTGGCAGGGGCATGGGAGGAGGATCATGACGGTGCACGATGATGTCGGTCTGCGGCAGCTCGGTTCCAGCGGCGCGTGTCGTGGTTCTAACTCTGACAGTGATGTAGGAGGTGAGTATGGAGAGGCTAGATCTCAGCTATGGAGAGGTTGTAAACACACCAGGATGTACGAGTTCAGGACCTTCACGGAGGAAGTAACAGCCCTACGTCTCGGTGCCCGGAGGCGGTCGATTGGATTATAGGCGTGTGAATAACAGGGGTGCGAACCCTTGTCTCGGAGGAGGGGGTGGCTTATATAGAGTGCGCCAGGACCCCGGCCAGCCCACGTTACCAAGGGTTCAATGTACATTAAGGCGGGGCGTTACTGGTAACGCTGGTAATAAAGTGCTATGATGACCATAAAGACTACTTAATAGCCGACCGTTTGCCTGCGGAGTGACTTTAGATCTCCTGTCAGTCGAGTGGTTGGCTTCGTGGTCGAGTGATGGCCTCCTGGCCGAGTGTCTTGAATCCGTCGAGTGGGATACCTTCAAGTCGATTGAAAGGTGACTTCTTCCAGGGATGTCCTTGGGTAGGGCTCTTAGGACAGGTCCATGCCCCTACCCTAGGTACATAGCTTCGTCATTAGCCCCCGAATGGATCGAGGTTCGAGTGAGGAAGGAGTTGGGGGTCCTTCCGACTGGTTCTTAGCGTCATGTGAATGTCTTGCACTGGATCAATCGCCACGGATGACGTTGTCAACTTCTTTCGGCCACCTTGATCCATTCTTGGTCTCTCGTCGAGTGAATTTCCTTACTTGTGAAATACCGAGTGCCGGCGCGAACGGGATCTTCTGTTTGATGAGTTGTTCTGCAGCCCGTGGATTTCGCGGGATTTGAACATCAGGAAGCGAGCGGGACAGGCGCGGCCGCAGTAATCGGGTGTGATAAGGCGGAAGCTCCTCAATTTCCGTGCCACCTTTTTCGCCACGTACTGCGCGCGCGTCTGCTGCGGGATTTGACGGGATAGCCTGGGCCTACCAGTCAGCCACTCGGAAGTGGCCTCTTATAAGCCGCCGGCTCGGGGTTTCCAAAAGTGCGCTCTCTCCTTTCTTTCTCCCTTCGCAAAGTCCTCCGCCACCTCCGCTCTCACCCTAGCGCCGCAGGCCCGTTCGAGATTTGCCGGCGACAATGGTGAAGGGCAAGATGTCTGCTCTGGAGCGCGCGAAGAAGGCGGCGGCGCAGGGGAAAGGGAAGAAGTCCGCTCGGGGCAGATCTTCCTCAAGGACTGCTCTGCCCAGAGGCTGGATCCAGGGCGACTGGATGCCGTCGGTGATTCGGCAGGAAGATCTTGATGATATGGTTGAGGGAGGGGTCATTCCTTATGAAGCTGCGCGCCTCCCGGGGAGAGAAGTCGAGCCCCAACCTCTTGATGGTGAGTGTGTCCTCCTTGCCACCCATATCGATCGCGGGTTTTCTCTACCTCCTCGTCCTTTTTTCCGGAGCTTTCTGAACTTCTTCGAAGCGCAGCTCCACCACTTCACTCCCAATTCTATCGTGTACCTTGTTGCTTTCATTTCCTTGTGTGAGGGTTTCTTGGGTTGCCGCCCCCATTGGGGACTCTTTAAGCACATCTTCACTTGCCGTTCCCAATCAGTCAAGAAGGCCAAGTCAAGTGACGAAAGGACGCAGGTGATCCAGCTGTGCGGGGGCCTGGCGATCCAGACGAGGGGAAAGAGCTGTTTTCCATCTATCACTTTCCCAGAGTCGGTCCGTGGTTGGCAGGCGACCTGGTTTTACCGTAAAGACCAGGCGACCCCAGGACAGTCGACTGGGCTTCCCCCTTTCTCTCTTGACCGAGCCCAAAAACCTGCTGCTCTGAAAGTGACGCCGGAAGAAAAGGCCCAAGTCAAAGTGCTGGTTGGTCGAGTGGTTCAGCTTGTCCGCGATGGCGTGACTGGCATGGACTTGCTTGAGGTCTTCCTTCGGAGGCGCATCCAACCGCTCCAGGCTCGTGACCACCCGATGTGGCTGTACTCGGGCCTCGAAGACACCACTCGGATCCACCCAGAGGAGGTCACTGATGAGATGTTGGAGGGGTGGCTGTCGAGCATCACAGGAAACAAAGACAACCCTCGAGGAGCCAGGAGGGTTGTTCCACTCGACAACACATACGAAGTGGACCAGGTCTGACTTTATGCTCCCGACTGAGATTCTTCATTGGTCTTCTTTGAATTGGTCGATTGACTTTTGTCTTGTCTGTTGTTTTCCAGGCAACTACTAAGATGTACTCGACACCCAACGGGGCATAGGAGCCAACTGAGGAAGGGGAGGCGAGCGGAGGTGAGAGTGGAGACGAACAAGGCGAGTGGGAATCCGATGGCGAAGGAGAGGGAGACGACGACGTCGACTCCAGCGAAGAGGAGGAGGAGGAGGTTGAACGCCTCCGCTCGGAGAGGCGATCCAAGCTTACACACGATCCAGCGCGGGAACGTGGTAAGGCGACTGCTCCTGTTGGGCAGTCGTCGAAACGCCCTCAGACCTCTTCTCCTACGCCGACCGAAAAGGCTCCCAAGCACCCACGCGCGACGCCGTCCAAGCCGCCCAAGGCTCTGCCCAAGATGAAGATAACTGTCCCCACTATTTCTGGGTAATAATAAAACTTGTTTTCCTTTGTCGACCGTGGACAGATCCTTGGTCGATTCATTGAGCCAACTGACTGACTTTTGAGATTTGCAGTGCTGCTACTTCTGAGATCTCCGCCAAGGACGATGAACAAGAGATGGAGGATGCTATTACTTCCAACCCCGGTATGATTACTGATGTTCTGCCTTGAATCGACTGATGATTTCTCATAACTCCGGTCGACTAGATTTTTCTCGTAGCTCCTTCTCATGTCATTAACCTCCCTGACGACGATGATGAAGCGCCACCAAGAGTGAGGCGAAACAGGAGAGCGCCGGCTGGCGAGACCCCACGATCCACTCCGGCGCCTGAGGCCGTAGCTCGAGACGGTGGTGAAACCACTCGGGCTTCTATGACTTTCGCCAATCCTCTGACGAGTGTGCGGCCCTTGACGTCGACTGCGGATCCACCCTCGCTCTTTGCCACACACCACGTCCCTGAGGGCCAAGTGGATGCAGCTAAGGAAGTTGTACGCCAGGCAGGGATCATGATGGAGCAGGTCAAGGTGGTTCGAGAAGCCAGCCAAGCAGCTTATGATGCGAGTTCAGCACTTCAGAGTAATGTCCAGGTCAGTCGATTCACTGCTTGTTCTGTTAGGGTATGCTGTCTGAAGAATCTCTTTTCTGAAGATCTTTAAATCTATACACCCACTGGGTGTGTCTTTTAAGTCTTGGACGAGTGGGGGCATGCTTAGTGCACCCACTGGGTGTAGTCCCCGAGACTACGGTGGACTGCTGGCAGTCGACTGTAGTCTTTATATTGTGTTGCAGTAGTTGTACTTCTTCACTCGGTCTGGTCAGGCCATGTCGAGTGAAACTGTATCCGGTCGACTGCGGGCAGTCGATTTTTTTTTGCAAAACCAGTGGGGGCACGCTGAGTGCACCCAGTGGGTATAGTCCCCGAGACTACTGTTGAATGTTTTTGATTCAGCTGTAGTCTTAGAAGCGCCATCATTGTCTCTTGGTTACTCGGAAGCAACTTATTTTGGACCTCTGTCGACTGATTTTTGCAGAAATCCTATGGACTTGTGGCTCTCTATACTGAGTTGGAGAACAAACAGATCCAACTCGACCTTGACTTGAAGCTTGCTCAACAAAACCTGCAGAAGGCGCAAGAAGAAGCAAAAGGTATGGCTGATGAGGTTTCTCATTCTTGACAGGTGACTTTTCTTTCTTGCCCGTTCTTGATGTTGAGCTCACTTGACGTTCTGTAGATAAACTGGAGGAAGCTCTGAAGAAGAAGGATCGAGATCTTGCCAAAACGCAGAAGGAGGCCTCGAGCAAAACGAAGCTTGCAGAAGAGAAGCTGGCTTCGGTCGGAACTCTTGAGCAAGAGAACTCCAGACTGAAAGCTGCTCTCGAGATAGCTAATCAAGAGGTCAGCCGACTGAAGAACGACAAGATGGTTCTGCGTGACAAGGCGGGTGAGCTGGCGGGGAAGGTGAACGATCTGGAGATTTATCTTGGTGGACTCGCCAAGAAGCTGTTCGTCATGCTCGAAGGTAGTTACTCCGACCCGACTGTCTTCCAGTTACCAAGCCCGTGTAGGGTCACTGTCTTATTCTTGAATCATGTTCGCAGAATTCTGCCAGAGCTTTGAAGAGGAAACCAGTCGAGTGGAGCCAGGCTTGGATCCCGCCAATTCTCTCGTGAAGGACGAGGCTGCTATGAACGTGCTCCGGCTAGAGTCTCGTGTTACCAGCGTTGTTGACTATCTCGCTCGGCTGAAGGTTGCGATGTCGCGGATCGACACATCACTCTAGCCTGGGACGACGCTTCAGAACGACCTCGAGTCCCTGATGGCTCGACTTAATGAAGTCCCAGGTTGAGTGGCGGAATGGAAGAAATCTTCTGCTAGATGTGGTGCTGATGTCGCTCTGTCTCTGGTCTGCGTCCATTGCAAGGAGGCGCGAGAAGAAAAGCTGGCCGCCCTTCAAGTTGCCAATACCAGGAAGCACAGCTTTCAGGACTTCATGGAGACTTTCATCGCTGCTGCTACTCGTATTGCAGACGGGATCGACTTGGACGAGTTCGTCGCTCCTTCCAGCCCTCCGCTTGAGGAATGAAAAACCTTTATGCTTCACTTTAAATTTGCCTCGGAATGCCGAGTGGATTTGTAACCGTTAAACTCTGCCGAGCCGAGGGCTCGAGTACTTTGATATGAGGTCTGGGACCTTTAGGCCTTATCTGAACTTGATTTCTCGTTGAATTTCTTCATGGTTTGATCCGTCGAGTGGAACTTGATCTTCACTCGGAATAACCTTGTATTTGTAGCGTAACTCCGAAGGAGAAGGTAGCAGTCGACTTGCGCCTTGTCATCCTTGCGGATTAGGTTGTGTCCTGTACTTAGGCGAGCACTGAGCTGCAGCTAAGCCCCCGAGTGAGAGGTTTGCTCTCACTCGGTAGGATTTTTAATCACTTAGGCGAGCGCTGGGCTGCAGCTAAGCCCCCGAGTGGGAGGTTTGCTCTCACTCGGTAGGATTCCAAAACACTTAGGCGAGCACTGGGCTGCAGCTAAGCCCCCGAGTGGGAGTCTGGCTCGCCACTCTGTAGGATTTTTAAACACTTAGGCGAGCACTGGGCTGCAGCTA
>NC_041382.1:778730946-778750787 GCF_002162155.2 Triticum dicoccoides
GCGAGCACTGGGCTGTAGCTAAGCCCCCGAGTGGGAGTCTGGCTCGCCACTCGGTAGGATTTTTAAACACTTAGGCGAGCACTGTGCTGCAGCTAAGCCTCCGAGTGGGAGGTTTGCTCTCCACTCGGTAGGATTTTTAAACACTTAGGCGAGCACTGGGCTGCAGCTAAGCCTCCGAGTGGGAGGTTTGCTCTCCACTCGATAGGATTTTTGAATACTTAGGCGAGCACTGGGCTGCAGCTACGCCCCCGAGTGGGAGTCTGGCTCGCCACTCGGTAGGATTTTTAAACACTTAGGCGAGCACTGTGCTGCAGCTAAGCCTCCGAGTGGGAGGTTTGCTCTCCACTCGGTAGGATTTTTCAGACTTAGGCGAAACGGATTCGCAGCTAAGTCACCCACTGGGGGATTTCGTATGCAAACAAAAGTGACAGCAATTATTGGAACACTCTTGTCTTTGATAAAAATGAACTGTAGAAGTTTTTCTTATTACATCTCGTCCAAGGGAGAACTCAAGTGTAAAAGGGGCGGAGCAGTTCCGCATTCCAAGCTCGCGGCTCGTTGATCTGGCGATCAACATTGTAGAGGTGATACGCTCCATTGTGGAGGACTCTAGTGACGATGAAGGGGCCTTCCCAAGTAGGAGTGAGCTTGTGTGGTTTCTGTTGATCCACTCGGAGGACCAAATCTCCTTCTTGGAAGGCTCGACTCTTCACATTTCTGGCGTGGAATCGACGCAAGTCTTGCTGATAAATGGTTGATCTGATCATGGCCATTTCCCTCTCTTCTTCTAGGAGGTCGACTGCGTCTTGCCGGGCTTGTTCTGCTTCATCTTTGGTATAAAGTTCGACTCGGGGTGCGTTGTGAAGAAGATCACTCGGCAGAACTGCTTCGGCTCCATAAACCAGAAAGAACGGAGTTCTTCCAGTCGACCGATTTGGGGCGGTCCTCAATCCCCACAGAACTGACAGAAGCTCGTCGACCCATGCGCCCGCTGCGTGCTTGAGATCACGCATCAGCCGGGGCTTTAGCCCTTTGAGAATCAGACCATTTGCCCTTTCAGCTTGTCCGTTCGACTGGGGATGGGCGACCGATGCGTAGTTGACTCGCGTGCCTTGAGAGGCGCAAAAAGCTCTGAACTTGTCCGAATCAAAGTTTGACCCATTGTCAGTGATGATGCTATGCGGGATTCCATATCTGAATGTTAGCCCCCTGACAAAACTGATAGCAGTGCAAGCATCAAGATTCTTGATAGGCTTAGCTTCAATCCATTTGGTAAACTTGTCGACTGCCACAAGCACATGTGTGAAACCGCTCCTGCCTGTTCTCAGTGGACCAACCATGTCCAGTCCCCAAACAGCAAAGGGCCAGACGAGTGGAATGGTCTTCAGGGCTAACACAGGCTTGTGTGACATGTTGGAGTAGAACTGGCACCCTCCACACTTGTCGACTATCTCCTTTGCCATTTCATTTGCTCTTTGCCAGTAAAATCCCGCTCGGTATGCTTTAGCCACAATGGTCCGAGAAGACGCATGGTGACCACAGGTCCCCGAGTGGATATCATCAAGGATTATCTGACCTTCTTCTGGTGTTATGCACTTCTGACCGATTCCAGTCGCGCTTTCTCTATACAATTGTCCCTTTATGACTGTGAAGGCCTTGGATCGGCGGACGATCTGTCGAGCCTCTTCCTCGTCCTCCGGGAGTTCTTTCCTTAGGATATACGTGATGTACGGTATCGTCCAGTCAGGGGTGATTGCTAAGACTTCCATGATTAGGTCGACCACAGCAGGAACTTCGACTTCAGTCGGATCTGTGGCACTTTTCGGCTGCGGGGCTTCTTCCGTAAAATGATCTTCTTGGACTGACGGCGAGTGGATGTGCTCCAGGAACACGTTGCTGGGGATGGCTTCCCTCTTGGAGCCTATCTTTGCCAAATCGTCAGCCGCCTGATTTTTCAGTCGGGGGATGTGATGAAGCTCTAACCCCTCGAATTTCTTTTCTAACTTTCTCACTGCATTGCAATAACCAGTCATTGCCGGACTTCTGACGTCCCACTCCTTCATCACTTGATTAACCACCAAATCTGAGTCGCCATAGACCATGAGGCGACGGACGCCGAGTGAAATGGCCATGCGCAACCCATACAAAAGTGCTTCATATTCTGCTTCATTATTGGAGGAATCGAAGTGAATCTGGAGAACGTACCTGAGCTTATCTCCTCGGGGGGAGACTAATACTACCCCAGCACCGGAACCATTCAGCATCTTAGATCCATCGAAGAACATGGTCCAGTGCTCCGAGTGAACTTGAGTCGGAAGTTGCTGTTCAATCCACTCGGCGACGGAATCTGCGATTGCTTGGGACTTGATAGCCTTCTTTGCTTCAAACTTGATATCTAAGGGAAGGAGTTCAATCGCCCACTTAGCCACTCGACCAGTTGCATCTATGTTGTGCAGAATCTCTGACAGTGGGGCGTCGCTGACGACTGTAATGGAGTGGTCAGAGAAGTAATGTGCAACCTCCTTTGTGGTCATATAAATCCCATATACAAGCTTCTGGTAATGAGGATATCTTTGTTTTGAAGGGGTCAAAACTTCAGACACATAATAAACTGGGCGCTGAACTCTGAAGGCCTTTCCTTCTTCTTCCCGCTCGACCGTTAGTACTGTACTAACAACTTGTCATGTGGCTGCAATATAAAGCAGCAGAGGCTCTTTGCTGATTGGGGCAGCAAGCACCAGCTGGGTGGAGAGCAGAGCTTTGAGCTCTGCAAATGCTGCATCAGCTTCTGGAGTCCACTCGAACTTGTCAGACTTCTTCATCAGACGGTAAAGAGGCAACGCCTTTTCACCGAGACGAGAAATGAATCGACTTAGAGCGGCCAAGCAGCCTGTAAGCTTTTGGACATCGTGCACACGCACAGGACGCTTCATCCGGAGTATGGTACCAACTTTTTCAGGATTGGCGTCGATCCTCTGTTCGGAAACGAGAAAACCGAGTAACTTTCCACCTGGAACTCCGAATGTGCACTTTGATGGATTGAGTTTGATATCATACTTCCTGAGGTTGGCAAAGGTTTCAGCAAGGTCAGTCCGCGGGTCGGAACCTTTCCGTGACTTGACCACAATATCATCCATGTATGCCTTCACATTCCGACTGATTTGAGTGAGTAAACACTTCTGAATCATCCTCATGAACGTGGCTCCGGCATTCTTGAGGCCGAACGGCATGGTGATGTAACAGAAGCATCCGAATGGAGTGATGAAAGCCGTTTTGATCTCGTCGGGTCCATACAGACGGATCTGATGGTACCCGGAATAGGCGTCTAGAAAAGACAATCTCTCGCACCCCGCGGTCGAGTCGACTATTTGGTCGATGCGAGGGAGAGGAAAATGATCTTTCGGGCAGGCCCGATTGATATGTTTAAAATCAATGCACATGCGAAGTGACTTGTCCTTCTTGGGGACCATGACGACATTGGCGAGCCACTCGGAGTGGTAAATCTCTCGGATGAACTCCGCTGCTAAGAGCCGAGCCACCTCCTCGCCAATAGCCTTCTTCTTCTGGACGGCGGACCGTCGAAGATGTTCTTTCACAGGCTTGAATTTTGGGTCGACTCGTAGACGGTGCTCAGCCAGCTCTCTGGGAACTCCAGGCATGTCAGAGGGTTTCCATGCGAAGATGTCCCAGTTCTCACGGAGGAGCTGGACGAGCGCTTCTTCCTATTTGGAGTCGAGCGTCGTTGAGATGTGAGTCGGGGCAGCATTAGGGTCGGTCGGGTGAATGTGGGCCGTCTTTGTTTCGTCAGACGACTGAAAAGCTGATTCTGAAGCAGGCTTCTTGGCTCGCAACAATTCACTCGCATCGGCGGTCTTCTGGTACTCTTGTAGCTCGACCACTGCCATCTGAGCATCAGTGATCTTTGAGCCTTTCTGAAAACACTCTTCTGCCTTCTTTCGATTGCCTGTAACAGTGATCACACCTCTGGGGCCAGGCATCTTCAGTTTGAGGTACACGTAACACGGTCGAGCCATGAAGCGTGCATAAGCTGGCCTGCCCAAAATGGCATGATAAGCGCTTTGGAAGTCCACGACCTTGAATGTCAACTTTTCCTTGCGGTAATTCTTCGAATCACCGAAAACCACATCAAGAGCAATCTGGCCGAGTGATTCGGCTTTCTTCCCGGGGATGACTCCGTGGAAGCTCATGTTGCTGGTACTAAGCCTGGACATCGGAATGCCCATCCCTTTCAATGTTTCTGCGTATAGTATGTTCAGGCCACTGCCACCATCCATCAGGAATTTAGTCAGTCGAGTGCCTTCGACAACTAGGTCGACCACCAAAGCTTGCCTCCCAGGGGTGGCAATGTGCGTAGGGTGATCAGACTGGTCGAATGTGATGGCAGTTTGAGACCATTTCAGATAACTGGGGGTTGCCGGGGCAACCATATTCACCTCACGGTTAATGACTTTCAGTCGACTTTTGCTTTCGACATCAGCAAAAATCATCAGGGTGGAATTGACTTGGGGGTATCCATCGTCACTATCTTCCTTGTCCTCAACTCTGTCTGACTCTTTTTCCTTATCTTTGGACTGCTTGCCCTGAAACTGTTGGATCAGGAGCCGGCACTGTCGAGTGGTATGCTTTGGGTAAATAAAATTACCCTCTTCATCTTTCTTGGTGTGGATGTGACATGGCAGATCCAAAACATCATTCCCATCTTGATCCTTGACTTTCTTGGGCTTCCAGGGCCCCTTGGGTTTTCCCTTGAATTTTCCCCGGGTTACGGCCAGGGCCTCCACAGGGGCGGCTGGCTCGGCCTTCCGCTTCTGTTTCCGACTGGAGTTTCCTCCGGTTTCTTGGGCGACTGCCTTGTGCTTGCCACTCCGGAGTCGATCTTCGTCTTCACCATTAGCGTATTTGGTGGCGATCTCCATCATCCGATTCAGAGACATCTCTCCAGTTCGACCGAACTTCAGATTCAATTCTCTGTACTTAACGCCTTCTTTAAAGGCACAAACTGCTTGATGATCTGGTACTTTCTTAACTGTGTGATGCAATGTGATCCACCTCTGGATGTAATTCCTCAGAGTTTCATTCGGTTTCTGCATGCAAGACCACAATTCTGTAAGGCCTGCAGGTCGCTTGCACGTTCCCTCAAAGGTTGTGACAAACACTCGGGAGAGGTCCTCCCAAGTGTAGATGCTGCTGGGTGCCAACTGATTTAGGCACGCTCTGGCTGAGCCCTCTAACATGAGAGGCAAATGCTTCATAGCCACCTCATCATTGCCACCGCCAATCTGTATAGCCACTCTGTAATCTTCAAGCCAAGTGTCAGGTTTAGACTCACCGGTGAACTTGCTGACTCCCGTTGCCAACCTGAAGTTGGGAGGAATCACCGCGGCTCTGATGGCTCGACTGAAACACTCTGGCCCCGAAGCATGTACTCTGCTGCTGGCAGGCGCATCTCTGTCGTGGCCTTCTCGATGAGCTCTGTTCCTGTCAACCAAACCTTGAACGAGGATGGATCTCGCATCAAAGCCTGGGTCTCTGGGGTTGACTGGAATCCTCCGCCCAACACTATGAGGGCGTCTGTCATCTTGCTATCGAGGCGCATACAACCCACTCCTCGGGGGAGGGGTTGGCACTCAACGTCGATCATCACGATCGAATCGGTGATCATACTACTCATTTCTTCTGTACTGATCGTGCCGGTCTCCACGTCCCTCACGCCTTGGGGGCGATCTCGGGCTGTGAGCCGACTGGACTGTATCCGTTGCAACGGATCGACTGTGGATCCTATTCCGCGACTGAGAAACAGCGGAATTCTGGTTTCCCGCCGCCCGGAGCAACGCTCTGATCTGCATCAAGCCCTGCCAGCCTCTGACTGGGAGGGCTGAATAGATTCTGCTATATGGGCCGCGACGGCCAAATTCTGAACTGGGGTTCGATATACCTGTGTCGGCGGGAAGAGCTGTCGTCGACTGGACTCGGGAGCTCGCTGACGCGCTTGCTCGTCGAGTATTCACTGGAGATTCTCCAGTCGAGTGCGCTCGGCCAAGTTAGCCAAGCGCGTGTCCTCCAAGGCCCGGGCCTCGGGGGTTTCTCCGACGATAGGAGTGTGGAGTGCATCCATGTTCCGGCGGCGAAGCTCCTCTCGCTGCAATGACGTGAGAGGTTCAGGGAGATACTCATCGTGGGGATGCGACGGGTCGCCCCACCCGCGTCTCCATCAGTGCGAGGGAAACCGGGAGGACTGTGCGTTCCATCGACCGCCAGAACCTCAGCCACTGGGTCGCTGCTGTCGCACGCGGATGCGGTCTCCGCGGAGCCAGTCGATAGGTCGAACAGGCCATAGAGGGATTCGTCGGGCTCGATTGCCGCGACTTGTGGGGCGGCCGACTGGCGAACCACGGCATGCCTCACCCACCTCTGAAGTCTCGACCGACCGGAGCGCTTGCGCTGGTGGGAGACAGGGCGGGGAGACGACACGGGGGCCGACCGATACTGGGTCGACGGCTGCCGCAGGAGGACGCCATGAACGCATGCGCGGAAGTGCGTCGCACCGCGGACGGGGAGCGCGTCGATGTCGAGTGGTGCCTCCCGAAACCAAGCGGAGTCGTCGGCGACGAACGTGAGCACGCCGAGACGGATCTCGCGACCCTCCACCAAAACTCCGCAAGAAACCATGATCAGAGGGATCGGAAAAATCGCAACTTCTCCAACTAGGCGCTAAGATTCCTGCCCCAAGGTGGGCGCCAACTGTCGTGGTTCTAACTCTGACAGTGATGTAGGGGGGTGAGTATGGAGAGGCTAGATCTCAGCTATGGAGAGGTTGTAAACACAACAGGATGTACGAGTTCAGGCCCTTCGCGGAGGAAGTAACAGCCCTACGTCTCGGTGCCGGGAGGCGGTCGATTGGATTATAGGCGTGTGAATAACAGGGATGCGAACCCTTGTCTCGGAGGAGGGGGTGGCTTATATAGAGTGCGTCAGGACCCCGGCCAGCCCATGTTACCAAGGGTTCAATGTACATTAAGGCGGGGCGTTACTGGTAACGCTGGTAATAAAGTGCTATGATGACCATAAAGACTACTTAATAGCCGACCGTTTGCCTGCGGAGTGACTTTAGATCTCCTGTCAGTCGAGTGGTTGGCTTCGTGGTCGAGTGATGACTTCCTGGCCGAGTGTCTTGAATCCGTCGAATGGGATACCTTCAAGTCGATTGAAAGGTGACTTCTTTCAGGAATGTCCTTGGGTAGGGCTCTTAGGACAGGTTCATGCCCTTACCCTAGGTACATAGCTTCGTCAGCGCGGGCCTTGGCTGGATCGTTCCCTGCGGCCTCACGGCCTTTTCCCCAGAGCATGGAGTAGAGGCCCATCACGATGAGAACATCGCCAAGCACGCTGCCGAGGTGCAGCTCCTCACCGAGCAGCGGCAAGCTGGGCACGGCCACCACGACCATCATCATGGGGTTGAAGACGGATGCGAGCTGAGCTCCAAGGCCGTCGCCGGCGCCCTCATCTGAAGCGCGAGGCCTTCACAAGCGCCGTGTACCCGGGAGGACCATGCTGCTCTGTGCGGCCATAAGAACTTCAGTAGTGAACTCACAGCTCTCGCACTCGGACTCGTCTGTAGACTCCTCGTGCAGGGTGGAGAATGGATCAAGGATGGGCTTGTCGTGCTCGAGCACCGCCATCTGAAAAGTTGCAGCCTGAAGGGCCATAGCTTGCCAGAGCTAGCGCTGGAGCCACGAGCGCACCGAACGCTTGCGGCGGCGGCCAGCGGGAAGTAAGGGTGCCTCGCGGTATGGGACTAATGGTTGTCGGAGAAGGACTCGTAGGATGACACGCGGAAGGGCGCCGTGCCCCGGACGGGTAGCGACTCCATGTCCAGCAGCAACGCTACCTGGAGCCATGCCGAATGTTCGGCGATGAAGCTAGGCACTTAATCGGATATCGCAGCCGAGAATCATGATGATGATGATGATGAAAATTCCACCTGCGCTGGATACCGCTAGACGCGCAGCCCCACAGTGGGCATCAAATCTCGAGGCAACGAATTTGACAGTGAGTACTAGGTGTACGGACAGGGGCTGAACCTAGCTACGGCACAGGTGTAACACTCGGATTTACGAGCTCACGCCCGACCCGGAGAGGTAGTAGGTCTACGTCTCGAGCTATGGATCTGTGTTTTTCTCTGGGGGTGTATGATTACAGTAGGTTGTGAAACCTTGTCCACTCGCTAGAAGGCGTCTTATATAGAGTGTGTCGTCCCCATTAAGGCCACGTTACAAGGGAGATACAAAGGAAAGTTAATACACGCGTTACTGGTAGCTGCAGCTATAACTACACTTCAAGTCCAACGTGAAGCCCCTCGAACATTGCAGCTCCCACGTCGCCTCTCCACCTTCTATATCCGAGTGATGCCAGTGAGGCCGATTGGAAGGAAGACGTCCAAGTGGTTGGACCATATCCAACATGAACTATGGCCGCGGTTGCAAAACTTCATTCGCAAAATATTTCAGGCGGGTGGACGAGATGCTTCCGCACGTTGAGTGCACGGCCAACGTATCCAGAAAACGGCCGAACGTCACCCATTGCCCTACCCAAACAAACAAAATTCGGAGAAATCATACGTCTGTTTGGGGTCGTGCATTGGAGCTGGCCTTATAACAAATATATTATATTGTTTATAATACTCCCTTCATACCAAATACATGGCATATACACTGAGTCAAAAAGTGAATGCTTTCTAACTTGGACCAAATATATAGATGAAATTGTTTATCTTTATATTTTTGTATATTTTGATATTGATTTGGTATTGTTTATCTTTATATTTTTGTATGTATGCTTGATCAAACTTAGAAGCATTGATTTTTTGACTCAGTTTATATGCCATGAATTTGGAGACAGAGGGAGTAACATCTTATATTATGGGACCGGGGTAGTACATTCTACCAAGTTGTAAAATGGAGTTGATTTCTCATGTAAAAGGATTTTGTGTCCGAAATTTATTGGTTTGTCTCCATTCATCTCATCCTGCTGAAGTTCCTTGTACTACATCCTTCCCTCCTCTATCTTCACATTTGAGCACCAACAGAATCAGAGAGGCCACTCCTTCTAACTACGCTAGATCTAACCGAGTCCTATCCACCCAACAAACGAGCTCAACTACTGACTCTCCCAATTGCGACAAGTTCCACCGGTACAGTCTCTGTCCATCCTTTCCTGACAAATAAAACAGTAACAAATCTTGGGCCAGTTCATCTCTTCGATCGCTGGTCCTCTTCCTGCATGCCTGCTCCGATTTTTACCGCGCCGGCCCCGGCTCCGTGCTCTGCTGCTGTGGCGTGGGAGGAGGATCATGGCGATGCACGACGATGTCGATGTGCGGCAGCTCGGTGCCGGAGGCGTGGGCCTTGGCGGGCTCGTTCTCCGCCGCCTCGCGGCCTTTTCCCCAGAGCACGGAGTAGAGGCCCGTCACGATGAGAACGGCGCCGAGCACGCTGCCGAGGTGCAGCTCCTCGCCGAGCAGCAGCGAGCTGAGCACGGCCACCACCACCAGCATCATGGGATTGAAGACGGACGCGAAGAGGGGGCCCCGGCGCTTGACGCACCAGGAGAGCACCACGAGCATGACCCCTGAGGCGACAACGCCGGTGTAGAGGACGGCGAGTAGGCGGACGCCGGAGGAGAGGCGCCACTGGATGAGGTCCCGGTCAAAGCAGAGCGCGAATGCGGCGGACTGGAGCGCGCTCATGGCGCACATGAGGGCCGTGGTGGAGTAGTGGAACGGGTACTCCCGGCTGAGCCTGGCCTGCAGGATGAGCCAGAGCGCATAAAAGAAGCAGCTGCCGGTGCAGAGCAGGCAGCCCATGGCACGGTTGCCGCTGTCCGGGTGAAGGGAGGAGGAGGCATGTTCCTCGTGTTGGTGCCGGGCGGCGAGGTTGATGTGGGTGGGAGGCCAAGGGGTGACCTGGGCGCCCTTGTAGAAGGTGAGGAGCATGGCGCCGCCGACGCCAAGCATGGTGCCGGTGACCTTGGCCTGGCCGGCGAGGGTGCGGATGGCGAGGCGCTCGTAGCGGAAGAGCACGGCGAGCACGAAGGTGATGGCCGGGATGAGGTTGGTCATGGCGGAGGCGAAGGTCGCGGACGTGAGCTTCATGCCGGAGATGTAGAGGTTCTGCGCCAGCGAGCCCCTGCATGAAACATATTGCAACCAGTCAATACCGATACGGACGTGTATATTGTACATTTGCATATATGATGAGAATGTATCGATCGATCTCGTGCGCTCTATATATCGCGTCATGCACATGCAACGCCGCATCAACGCAACGTAATCAGTCACACGTACTACGCATTTTTGTCGTAGGTACGTATATATACGGTAGGTGCACGACACATGTCGTACGTACATACACGTGTCCATCTTCTTCATCGTGACCATTAATGGCGGAGTACACCTAGGGACGTGCAACGTGGGTGACGACGGGTTGAAAATTCTGGACGAGACGAGCTAGGCGATGAAGCTGCAGAAAAAGTAGAGTCCAAGAAACCTCGCAATGGAATGTAAGTTGACGTACGTACATACACCATGCCATTCCATTGGAAAGAAGGTGGCGTGTTTATACGGGCATCGTGTGAGCATTCGACACGACGACGATGCATGGCCATCGAGGTGGCTCTGGCTCCATTGGGAAAGCATGCAACGCGGTGCTACTGTAGCTAGCTATAGGCGTGCGTGCATGCATGCATGGATACGCAAGTCAAGGAGGACATAAATGCGCGCGCCGGGCGGCCGGGCGTACGTGGCTGCATGCAGACCCATAGGTGGCTCCATCGGTGCAATTGTAAGCAGTTGAGCACGCGCATGCGTGAGTAGGGTGATGGATGGAGTTGACAAAGCAAGTATCAGGGGCAGCACGAGGACGACGATGTTCACAGACGACTAGCTCCATGCACGGTTTGTAAAGTGAGTGGACTGGACGTACGTGGAGTTTGTACTACTTTGTTTGGCAGGCAAAACTAAAGCTAGCGGCAGGGGATTCCATCGGGCCGGATCAGTTGGTTGTGCCTAACTAATCATACATCATGTGCTGGATAGATGGAAAAGGAAGGTAAAGTGTTGGCCGCCGGCGAGCACCCCGTGACGCATCCACCGGCCGGGCGGTTGACCTTGCATTGGGAGGGTATTATTCACCGTTGCATTGAGCCCCTAGCTACATGCATGTGTGCATCATTGCAAAAGGCAGCGTCGCACCTAAATTCCGGCAGCCATGCCAATCGGATCTGACCTTTTGCTCTCCTTCTCAATCGTCGTGGGAAGTGCAGTGAAAAGCATAGTAAAATGAAACAACAACAACAACAAGAACAATTTAATTAAATTGGAGCTTACCCACAGAGTCCGCAGACGAAGGAGAGCAGCAGGACTCGCCAAGTCACCTTGGTTCTTTTCTTCCTGCTCAAAACAAATAAAGCAGCAGGGAATTAGTTAATCCAATACACAGGCATGCGAGTATGTAGTTTGTCAAAAAAAACATGTAATTTTGTTTTGGGTATCAAAAAAATCATGTACTCTACTCGTTAATCTTTTTTTTGCAAACTGCTGTACTCGTTAATCAGGTAGCATGCATATGGAGAGTGCTTATAGAATGATGATAATAAAGTGAAGCATCTGCAAACGTACGGATAACATACTCCGGAAGCATATATCAATATATTGTACTCTACTTTCTGAATTCCTTTTCCAACGACGGAATATAATAGGAGAAGGAAGCTATATAGACCGTAGCTTTTTCACAAAGCTCTCCTTTTTTTTGCTAGACTAGAAACAATGGGGCGTCCGGCCGGGTCAACACAACGGGCAGGGAACATCGGAAAACATGGAGAAAGAGCGAGACAAGGACATGCATGCACTGGCTCAATTAATTGGTTTCTTGAGAGAATGAAACTACTTGACCCAACACACACACAAAAAGGCAAGAACACTAATGATTCCTCGATGCTCTAATGATTTTTAGTAAAAGAAGCTCACCTCAAACTAGTATATTTACAGTTCAGTATACTCCAATAGTTAGTAGTAGTACTAACAACCGAATGAAAAATAAGCATTGTGATGATGTGTGTGCACCTTCTAGATGCTTCGGAATATAATGCACGAGTAAATTTAGTGCAAGGGGGATTTTAATCTTGCGAAAGGATCAAATGGAGGGAGGAGCTAGGTACAGGTACCTCTCGACGAAGTATGCGATGGGCGAGAGGACGGCGGAGGCGAAGAGGAAGCGGTAAGCGACGAGGACCCGCATGTCCATGCCGTCGCTCACGGCCAGCTTGTAGAAGATGTTGACGCCGGCGAACACAAACTGCACCACCACCATCGCCGCCACGGGCTTCATCCCATCCATCACGCCCATTCCCTCCTCCTCCTCTGCTTTTGTCTGCTTTATATTATCCCCTCGATTGGTTGACAGGATATGCCGGGATGATTAATTGGACGATCGACGACGGTCGAGGTGATGGAGGTCGAAGAGGCCGGCGGGCGGACGGAGATGGGGCGAGATGATGGGAGATGACGGCTGGCCGGGGAGACTGGACGGTCGACGACGACGGCTCGATTAGCTGGCTGACGCGTTAGGCTGTTGCTGTGGTTTGGGGCCGGAGAGGCGGTGGAGGGAGGCGAGGTGGGCGGTGGCGGTGGAGGAGGCGAGATGAGCACTCCTAGTGCATGCCGCGGGTACATATATAGGCTGCAGCGGGAGGAGCTGAGCCTGAGAGCGAGCTAACGGAAGGGGCGAGTGGAAACAGGAGGAGGAAGCACACCACGATTGTCTCTCTATCTCTCTTCCTTTCTCGTGCGTGCAGCTGGCAGCCTGGCATCTCAAGAAGCTTCTCCCTCAAACCGCGCGAGCTACAGTAATCACTGACGTCAGCACGCCGCCACGTCAGCAGAGCATGTTTTAACTCCATTCACCGGCGCTTTTGAATGAATATCTATGGGAATCATTCAGTGTTTTTTCTTCTTCCGTCAGTGGGAATTGTTATCCAGTTAATTGCACATGGATTTGCTAGGACGATGCTGCAGGTGGGCAAGTCCGCGAAGGTCCGCGTTGTCGGTTTCCCATGTAAACTGGATCATGGTTTTCGACAAGCGAGGATTTCTCCCCGGCGATGAATTAAAAGAAAAACTAATTGATGCTTCTTTAATAAATCTGTTGATACCAAAATGATCGATGCAGATGGATGCATCTTCCCCTCAAAAGAAAAAGGCAAATACTAGATGGATGCACTCTTTATGGGCACGTCTGCATGCATCCCTAGGCTTGATCATGTCTCAATCAGTCGACATTTTGTCTCAAGTTTTACCGATCCTACAAAGCGCTTTCGAAAAACTGCAAGTTCACTTTTCGAAAATTGACCTAGACTTACGAAAATATCAATTGACCAAGAATTCTTTCGGCCTTACAAATTTCCTTGTTTGAACGAAGTATCTACCACATACGAGTTCTGCCTTTTCATAAAGAGATAGAAATAAATATAGCACTTGGCTATATGGGTATAATTGCCTCAAATTTTCTCAAACTACATTGCCTTGTAGATTCGACCGCATCACATCATAATTTGCAAACACTTCATCCGGTCTGGCATGTTGACATATAATGTGCTGCCTAGTCTCTTCCATCAGATCGGTCTTTTGGTTGCATTGGCTAGAGCATGCACTTCTACATGGTATCAGAGCCAAAAAGTTTTGAGTTCAAGACCCTGCCAACGCAGTATTAAATAAAAACGATTCTGCAGCCTACATTGATCCCACGTCTAAGGACTAAAATAGCCTAGACGTGAGGGAGAGTGTTGAAATATATTGCCCACCTCCCTCCATCAGTTCGGACTTTTGGATGAGTTGGCTGGAGCATGAATTCAATATGGTATCAGAGCCAAGAGGACTTGAGTTTAAGACCCGGCTGGCACAATTATATTGCAACCCACTTTCGGTCCACGTTTAGGCCCGAGGGAGCCACACGTGAGGGGGAGTGTTGACGTATAATGTGCTGCCTACATGGCATATGCTGGCAACATGTTCAGGGTTGTGAGGCAGAACCAATGCAGTTCTCTGCCATTTTAGCTACATGCAATTGGAGATTATGATGGAGCCAAAGTTCACGATATTGATCAAAGGAGCGGTTAGGGGTTGATGCTAGTGAGGGGTTGGGACATCTGCGCCGAGAGAGAGAGAGAGAGAGAGAGAGAGAGAGAGAGAGAGAGAGAGAGAGAGAGAGAGAGAGAGAGGAGCAAGGGGACCGACAGACAGGTGATAACTATCATATTTTGATTTAAAGACCTTTCGCTAAATATAAGTCATCTGAGACTCCTGCTATGTCTCCATGTCTTGATTCTCGTATCGATGAGAGGAATCTACATCATATGAGACGGCTAAAACCATCAAGAAACTCTTAAAGAAACTTCTGCCACCTATACATGTACACCGGAAGGACCTGGAAAATACATAGGTGATCTCGGTGCGCCTCCCGCCATAACGTACGCACACGTGGCAGAAAGTGGAAGAACGAATCACGCTTGTTCGCTTCTCCTTTTTCTTATGCATGCGGAATTGAGTTGTGCGGCGCACATACCATGCTGATGGAAGGAGAGGCAGAAAAGTTGTCCATTTATACGTAGGTTGTTTGATTTGTATGACTGAATTTATAAAGTTGTCAGTTTTTGTCTCGTTTGCACTATATATTTTTATTGATCCAAACCTATTAAAACTCTTGGTTTGTTTGTTTATGTTGCAATGGACGCAACCTATAGGATTTCGGTGGACATTTGTTGATAATCACCTGTATGGTCACAATCCCTGTTTAAGTATGAAATTCAGGTAGATCGATGCAAACTAGCATCCTTGAAATTCTAGTGATCATATAGAAAGAAATGCCAAGATATATACTATGGAAAGAAAGAAATACAGTTGTGTTCCTTCTTTTTCACGCGTACATCCAAGTTTGCCACGCGTGGATCTAATAGAAGCTATAGGGGGCAGCTGGGATGAGCATGCATACGCAGACGTGATAAGTCCTGCCTTGTAGTTGAAGCGGTGTGCAAGCCCTCCTACCCACGAGCCTGCTCGTTCCCAATGCAAATGCATGGCCGCAACCACTGAAATACTCCAGAGTCTTGTACCCAATGGCCGTGCCAAATTTTGAAACTACATCTCTTGGAACACGTGGATTGAGTGTTTAGTAAAACTGGTAGGAGACTTTCATTATTAGAGTATTGAAATACTGCTAATAATGCGTGAAACATAGGAACTGATTCCCATAGGACGCAAAAGCACATAAAAATTTCCAATGTGCCGCGGGTGTCTTTTTATGAAAAGGAGGATGACCCCAGCCTCTCCATCAAGCAATGCACACAATCATCCTTTATTATATTATTCAACAAAGTGTGACAAAACCAATACATGGGTCAACCCAAGGCCACCTTCACAGCGATCTATGTTGCTACACATAGTCGTTTGATGATGTGCCCCGATCTCACGCCAACACCCATGATCTAATCCGGTGGCCTCACCAATCCATCCCATGGCAAGCCGAGAGCACCACCCGATCTAGGAGACCCGCAACGCGGCTGGAGTTGTATACCCAAATTAAAAGAAGGAATCATAATTTTAACCTGGGTTTGCTACCTTCCAAGATTCCTAAATGCAATTCAGTGGAATCTCAAATGAAATACAGGATATCTGCCTTTGTTCCAAATGGCATCATTTTTTTCCAAACAGAAATTCTATCATCTAAATTTATGTGCTTTTTCTTTCTTCCAAACGAGACTTAAGTTGAACGAAACATAAATCTTGAAAAGTATCATCTGGATGTCACGCATGGATCATAGGTCCAAATTGTAAAGAAGAAAGCATGAGCTCTTACCTTACGTTTTGGTTTCTTCCGAATATCTATATACAATATCTTTACCTAATAATAAAGCAAATGGAGTTTCTTTCGTCCGTCATGGCATTTTTCAGAAAAATCCTTCTATTTCAGAGAATTCAACCCGCAGTCCTGTTTTAAGTTAAAACGATTCGTTATTTTCGTATTTTACACAAAAGTCCGGATTTAAGTCACACCCGAACCGTTATTTTATATTTTTCGAAAATCCCCCTGATGTTTTAGGTAATTCATCCGCGGACCATATTTAATTCAAACAAATGCTTTTTAAAATTATCCATATCTTTTAAAATGTAACTCCGATTTGAACATGTTATATATGAAATTTGATTACAAAAATATGTAGAATATGAATATGAGATTATTTTTACCTGTTAAGTATTTTTAAATATTATTTTGGAATATATTTGAGTCAAACCAAATGATTTTCTAAATTATATGTATCTTTTAAACCGTAACTTTGATTTGAACATATTATATATGAAATTTTATTAGAAAAATGTGTGGAATCTAAATATGATGTTAATTTTACCTGTTAAATATTTTTAAAATATTGTTATGGAAGCAAACTTATAATTTACAGCGCAAGATCTGTTTTTTCATACCGGCGGTAATCCAGATTGCAAATAAACACCCCGCTATAACCATATAGGGAAAATAAAACATCGATAACTACACATGCATACCTCTGAAAAATATCGCAGGAAAAAATACAGATTTCTCATCGCGCGCGCGAGAGAGAGAGGGAGGGAGGGAGGAGAGAGGGAGAGAGAGACGTCTTAGAATTAATCATATTCAACACACATTTTTTGTTGTTTTGTGTGAACAACGAGGCCATCACCGGCAAGGGTGGAAAGGATGATAAGTGGCAACACAAATATGATGTCTCACAAAAATAAAGAAGATGGACATATTGTGGTCTTGAGTGATGGTTGTTGAATTAAGAGCGTGTGTTATGTTTTCTCTCCCGTTGCAACGCACGGGCTCTTTTGCTAGTACTATTCATTGGAATTCAAAAGAAATATAATATATCTGCCTATGTTCCAACTTCCAAAATGGCATCAAACAAAAATGTCTATAAAAGTGAAACCCTGTAAAATTTACATTTTTCCAAATAATAGTTATTCTAAGACAAAGATGCATGCATGCGAACGCCGCCAGCTGCTCTGTTTGCACTTTGCACCTCCTCCATATAGTATCAGTAAAGCAAATTGGAAGGAAAAAGTATTCCTCAAGTTCCAGTCAACTGTGTCGTCATACTTTAGAGAGAGAAGGACCATAGCCCATGAGGACCTAGAGTATATAAGAGTTTTGAAAATCTGAAACAACATAAAGATACTTAAAGTAAAAAAAAAACTAAACGCTTTGAATTGATAGAGCATGCACTCCAAACAAGGGAAAAAAATCTTAGTAATTGACCATGCATATAGACCACCGACCGAAGCTTCCTAGGCACTCAACGTCTCAGCCAAATCTGAAGCTCATAGTGTATTTAAGATATTTGTGTGCTTAATACTCAATCTTGCACTAGTTAAAAATGGAATATATATGCAATATGCAAGCTCCTTTACCCTTTTTTTTAGAATGGAGTACTTTGTTTGCTTTAATCCCTTTTGATTGATGGCTCTTGTTGATACCCGGCCCATTGAGCTCAGCTAAAATAACACAGTCATCATATATTCCACTAGTCATGCATCGCAGAAAAGGGCCGGATTATTGCGATGGTACGTGAAGCACTAGTTGATACTAGCCCCCTTTAAGCAATGCCCACATGATTAACAAGAAGGTTCCCTACTAATGATAATTAACTAAAATCAAATGTGCCACCGTACATGCAAAGCAGTCTATATCTTGGACTAGTATAAGGATGAGTCGAGTCAGCTAACTGTAAAAGCTCAACCTTGTCTGTTCCAGCCCAATCACACTCCTTAATTTTTTTCTCCTTGCTAATTAATTAACTAGTTTGATTGACTTGTGGCCAACCATGCATTGCAGTGCTGCTGGCTCTTTCCAACTTGACGAAAAAAGCAACAAGCAAGACGAGACGAGTCTGGTCTCGTGCTGTTGGTGCATGCAAAGCTGGCTATTTAATTTGGAGGGCCTAATCAAAATAGAAGCACAACGTTGTCTGCTTACCTCGCATGATCTTTAATTGATCTTTTTTCATCCCCCTTTAATCTTTCTCCTAATTTGATGTTGCTACTACTTTGATCAGTTTGCTCCCCCAAAAATTCCAAGCATTATATTGCAGCTTGCATGCACTTTATAACACTTTTTTCAAATTTAACGAAAAGGCAACAACGCGCCAGACGAGCGAGAGTCTTTGGCTGCAAATGTCACATCGTGTTTCACATGTGTGCTTGACAAGTCCACATCCAGTAGGAGTACTTCAAGTAAGCCAATTAAGCTGGGAGCTGCATGCCTAAGAGATATATGCTACTAGTAGAGTAGTACAAATAAGCTAGCCCTAGTGCTGCCGAATTTCCAGGCTTGATGAGTGGAAGAAAGATGCCAAGCTACTTGTAAGCCACTCGATCGATGTGATGCATCAAGCAAGCACTAGACTGAGCAAGGTGCGGGGCCAAAGCAATGCAGCTTTGGGCTCAACTTAGCTTGGCCTTGGATGCCCTACAAATTAGCTAGCTAGACAGGTAGATACCTTTGCTTGCTGAAAGAACAGAAAAGAAAAGCAAAGCAAAGCGGTAGCAGCAGCACACACGCTATTTCCAAATTTAAGGACTGATCATAACAATAGTTTGTCTCTGCTACTAGATATATATGCCACTAATATGGCATAAACCGTGCCACCTGAACTGGGTGGGCGGCGTTGTAGCGTACTATGCTAGATAGAGCGGCCGATCGGTCTGGTCCGTGATCTGTGCTTGCTTGCAAGAGCTTAATCTGAACGCGTCTTTTCCTTGTCTGGGATGGCCGATTAGATGCTGCAACTGAAAGATTTGCAGCTGCATTATTCTACCTAGCAGCATGAAGCATGCATGTTACCCTCAAAATAGTTGGCCGATCTGTCTGTATAAAGTGACACGCATACATGTCTCTGTGGATTGAATAGCATGCTCGTACAAATTTGTTGCTAAGTCTTACCGATTATCTGGATCAGAAAAGCGCATGCATGCATGCAAGATATATACTGCATCATCCAGCTAGCTAGTGATGGAGTTGGGTATGCGTCTATCAGCGCCAGGGTTACCATCTCGATCCGTAGATCCAGCTAGCCATCGAGCTGTCAAAGCCAGCCAGCAGATCAACTCGATCGATCCATCGTTTCATTTCACCACCAGCGAGGTACGTGACTCAGCAAGGGCAAGAAAATTTCTCAAAGGGAAACGACCACTGCCTCTGTAATGCATGTACTACTAGTTCGTAGTGTCTGTATGTGCAATCGGTAATAATTAGTTAATGGAAGAAAGAAAAGACAGGTCACATCAGGGCCACTAGCTAGGACGGCATAATAATCAAGAATCCTCTACTTTTCGCCGTCTCAAAGATGCAGAGCAAACCGAGGCACAACGCAATGCACTTCCACATATATATGCACCATAAATCACACAAAGTAGGAAAGGCACTTGTCGAATAATAGTTCACCATACCAGCTAAACTAATCTGATCAGAGACCAAAGCAGCAAAAACACAGGTCCGCAAGCACATGTGAAAATAGCTAGGTGATTAACCATACCAACTAGACCATCTGTGCCTAGCAATTAGCAGAAGAACGCTAGTAGACAAGCGCATGCCAAATAGCTAGGTAATTAGTAACCATACCAACCAGACCATATTATCAGAAACAAGAAGAGCGAAACAGGATATACACGCACAATAAAAGACGATCCCGGTAGCTGCTAATTAATTAAATTAGGAAACAATACCCCCCACACCCCC
>NC_041382.1:778751146-778768993 GCF_002162155.2 Triticum dicoccoides
AAAATAATAATATATGTATAATATGCATACACATTTCATGATATATATAATTTTTTTTATTGTATGTATTGAAGTTTTTTTTCGGCGTAAATGTGGTCAAACTTTGATTTTAGAAAACATATCTTGGTTAATGTCTATGCTGCTAATAAAACATACATACTTCACAAGAAAAATAGTAGGGCGATTAATTGTTGGAACACAAGCATGCTAGAATAACAAAATCATACAAAGTTACATTTCAAAACTTATCCATGTTCTACCTAGATCGAATTTCCATTTGTCAGAGTTATTTTTTGGCAGATCACTCGATAGGGGATCAGCTAGGGGAGTAGATCAGAGGGAACACATGAGAGACCGGATTACCCAAGTTCAAGCCCTCACGGTGGAGGTAAAATCCTACTCCTGCTCGTGTTGTACTTATGAATAGGGGTTTATGGATCCATATTTTACGAATATTTAGAGCTCATTTATTGCATATTATGTCCGTATATCATGTCATGAGCCAATTACATGCCCATATGCAGAGGCGGATTTAGGCCCCAGGCAGCCCGGGCCGCTGCCTGGGGCGTGTTGGCGATTCCCTTTGTTGACTGTAGCTACAGTACAGTACTGTAGCTACAGTGCTGCGAAGCTGGCCTGGGGCGGCCTGGGTCCTGCCGTTTGTCTAGGTCCGCCACTGCCCATATGCATGATTTTCAGTTTTTGCACTTTTCACCATGAGCATTGCACAATCTTTATTCTTTGTTACTTTCTATTAGTTTTCATTGCCTTTGTGTGTTTGGTAGCTTATGAGGACTTCCCATGCACTTAGCACGATGAAATGAGTTCAAATGGACGACATTCTGCTCCCAGACTCCATTTCAGAGAGTGAAAAAGTCATTTTTGCAAAGCTTTTTCTGGTGTTGTTGCCTGGGAGCATAGTGCTTGACTATTACTTTCCTGTTCACACATAGTTTTTTTGTTGCTATAAATCCAACAATTATAAAAAAATATGCTCATCCTGTCTTTTGAGATGTCTACTTAGGAACAACAGAAATCTGCAATGGAGGAGATGAGCTAGAAAGAGAAACTGTTTTCAACTACTGATGAAGCAATGCTAAATGGATGTTTACAATTGGTAAAGAAAAGTGCGTCCCTTATATGTGTTCATAACCGTTGCCATGCATAGACTGTTGAGCCGAAGAGCACCTGAGATATCAATGTAAGTGTAATATCGAACCGTACTGGCGAGCTATAATTCCAGTGATAAATTGAATGCCATATTGGTCATCTTACAATTTGTACTTCTTGAGGATGTCGATGATGTTCTACATCGTACCTTAGGTATGGAGAATAAGGATGATCCAGTCATTTTGATTTACATGAAGTTGCAACTTATTCATACTTTTTTCTGCTTAAATGTTTTCTAAGATAACCCACTAGTGATCAATGAACAAGATCAGATAACACCCACCTTGGGAGAAGTAAAAAAAAATGCAGGATCCGCAGAAGGATGAAGAAGAAGGTTGCACAAGAAGAGCAAATAGCCCCCCATAGATGAATGGCTGCAAGAATCATTCGGATACCACACAGGAATTATAGGTCCAAAATTCAAACTAGAAAGAATGAGCTGTTACGGAAAGTCAATTTGGCTCCGGAGCACAAGCTCCTGGGCCCATTTTTTTTAAATGTCAACAAAATTGAGACAATTTTTTTGTGATCTTTGTCACATACAAATGCTACCTGCAAATTATGAGGCAAAAAGATTAAGCATTTTGGCCTACGAAAAAAAAAACAAATTGAAGACCAAATGTCACCCCAATTTTGTTTTTTTTTACCAACGAAACCAGCTGCTCCGTTACGAATGAAAATTGTCAAGCATGCTTGCGACATCAACCTTATCATCTATAGAAAATTCAGATTTTTTGAAAACATTTTTTTCAGGGTACTGTTCACCCGGGAGCGAAAACGCCGCCCGCAAGCTCTTATATTATGTTTTGGTTTCCTTCAAAATATCTACGTAAAATATATCATTCCATCAAATAAAAAAAATTTATCTATGTTTCAACTTCCAAATGGCATCAAAGAAATATTATATATCTGAATAGCATCGGTAAAGCACAATGGAAGGGAAAAATATTCCTCAAGTTTGGCTGCTCTGTTTTGCACCTCCTCGGTATAGTATCAGTAAAGCACAATGGAAGGGAAAATTACTCCTCAAGTTCCAGTCAACCATGTCGTCATACTTTTGAGAGAGAATGGCCATAGCCCATGAGAACCTGGAGTATAAGAGTTTTGAAAATATGAAACAACATAAGATAATTAAAGTAAAAAAGTAAACTAACGCTTTGAATTGATAGAGCATGCACTCCAAACAGGCAAAATCTTAGTAGGTAGTCAACCAAATCTGAAGCTCATAGTATACTTTATGTATTTGTTTGCTTAATACTTAGTCTTGCACTTGTTACATAAATAGATGGAATATGCATCATCCTTTACTTTGTTTCCTTTCACCTTTCGATTGATGGCTCTTGTTGACACCCAGCCCATGAAGCGCACCTAGAATAACACGGATTGTCATATATTCCGCTCGTCCGTCATATGCATTGCGGAAAAGGGCCTGATTACTGCGATGATACGTGAAGCACTAGTTGTATCCTCGGTGGGATAACCTAATTAACAAGAAGGTTCCCTGCTAACCACTACCTCTGTACACTAATATAAGATGTTTTTTAGTTTACTTTTAAAACTATAAAAACGTCTTATATTAGTGTACAAAGGGAGTTTTAACTAATATCAAATGTGCCACCGTACATGCAAATCAGTCTAATTTGGACTAGTACAAGGATCGGTCGAGTCAGCTAATTCTCTGCTTCCAGCCCTATCACTTTCTTTAGTTTTCCTCCTAGCTAAATAATTAACTAGTTTGGTTGAGTTATGCATTGCAGCTGTCTCATTCCAAGTTAACGAAAAAGCAAACGCCAGATGCCCAAATGGGAAGACGATGTTGGGACAAACCCACCGGCGACCAACGCGGAACAGAGGTAGATGAGGGAGACACCATGACTTTTTCTGGCGACGAACGCCGCGGCGCACGAACGCATGTATCTTGGCTTTATTCAACTCAACTACTCAAACATATACATGAAAATACACACGCACACACGCAGCACAACCCCGGAAGAACTCTCACATCGACCGGGCACATACCCCAGATCTTTCACTTCTATAGAATCACTTTCATCAACACGATCATCCTCGCAAGTCTTACCCTTATTCAATCCTTCTCGGATTACCCTGCTTAGTTCAGCCACATCCTTCAACCTTTTATTATCATTGAGACCGGGCACTTTGTCATCAGGTGGAGAAGAACGAACGGACATTTCCGATCTTTTGTATTCATGGTTCATATTGTGGTTGTTTGGGCACTTCTGTAAGCCTTGAACCTTTATTGAGTAATGCCTGAGTCGCAGCATTTCCTTAGGCCCCTCCCCTTCCGGCTCGGCACATACCATCACCGTGGCGCGGCAACAAACCGACGCAACTACAAGCAATACACACGGGGGCTTTTATAGCCAGATGCACACACACTACACGCGATGGATCCGGCCACCACTAGCACGTACATAGCCATGCATCATTATCCCAACTAACCCACGTATGCATGCAGTACTAGATGGGCAATCCACTAACGAACAACCTGACCATCGGCTGCCTATGCACGCAACGCCTGAGGAAGCGGTCTCCCAGCAGCTCACGCGGCGCCTCCGCGCACTACGCGTATGCATGCCCACGCCCTGCATGGACCAGACCTGGCGGGTCGACACACGGGCATGGCTTGTTTTCAACATTCACCTCCCAAGTCATGACCTTGTCGCCCCCGGAATTGTTGCCGCCATCATCGTCATAGCCGTGACCCAGCCCGCACCACTGTGTTCCGTCACGAGTCCGGCGACATACGCCGAGCTCATTCGCTGCTGGTGGCACACGCCTGGCGTCCCTGGGAGCCCCGACGCGCCCGATGAGTCTGACTGCACCAGTACGTCCCGTACGTCCCGCGTGCACCCAACGTGTTCGACGAGCCCGACCACACCACATGCCGTGGACTCACCGCGTGCCGCCTCCGCGTTCGCCATGGCAACCGCAGCGACAAACACCGGAAGGATGTAGCCGAACTCGAGCACGGACTCGAGCACAACGGCGACATACGCCTCCTCCCAACGTCAACCGCACGCTCGTACGTGCGCCCGCGGTCCCCACGCCCAACGCGTCCAGTGCGCACCCATAACACGCACCGATCGTGTCCGACTCACCGCCACGGCTTATTGCCCTGCACCGCTGCGGCCTCAACTGCAGCGCAGCACCTCCATGCCGCCATGCCGTTGTGTGTCATTGTAGCCGCCACCACACAGGTCCTCCGCGGCCTCCTCACCGTGCCGCCGCTGCCACTGCAGCCTCCTCGCCGCGCCGCGCACCTCCATAGACCGACACACGGCCCGGAGCTTCACCGCGCAGCCGCCGGCGAACGCCGCCATCGCCGGCACGCCTCCGGCAAGGGGCAACACCCAAGATGAACCAGCTCATGATACCAAATGTTGGGACAAACCCACCGGCGACCAACGCCGGACAGAGGTAGATGAAGGAGACACCATGATTTTTTCCGGCGACGAACGCCGCGGCGCACGAACGCCTGTATCTTGGCTTTATTCAACTCAACTACTCAAACATATACATGAAGGTGCACACGCACACACGCAGCACAACCCCGGAAGAACTCTCACGTCGACCGGGCACATACCACAGTCCCGACGAAGACTACATCTTCCTTAGGCCCCTCCCCCTCCGGCTCGGCACATACCGTCACTATGACGCGGCAACAAACCGACGCAACTACAAGCAATACACACGGGGGCTTTTATAGCCAGATGCACACACACTACACGCGATGGATCCGGCCACCACCAGCACATACATAGCCATGCATCATTATCCCAACTAACCCACGTATGCATGCAGTACTTGATGGGCAATCCACTAACCAACAACCTGACAATCGGCTGCCTATGCACGCAACGCCTGAGGAAGCGGTCTCTCAGCAGCTCACGCGGCGCCTCCGCGCACTACGCGTATGCATGCCCACGCCCTGCATGGAGCAGACCTGGCGGGTCGACACACGGGCATGGCTTGTTTCCAACAGACGAGACGAGATTTCTTGTTGTTGTTGCATGCACAGCTAGCAAGCTAGATAGTTAAATTGGATGCCTAATCTAAATAAAAGCACAACGTTGTCTGCTTATCTTGCATCTAATCCAGTCACTTTCTCTAATTTGATCATTTCAACCCCCTTTAGTTTTTCTCCTATTTTGATCGATGTGTGGCTAGCTAGGTTGGTTTGTTCCCTGAAAAATGTGATGCACTTTATTTTATTCTTCTCCACAAAGTAAAGAAAAGGCAACAACGCACACCAGAGAGTAGAAGACCGAAGATGCTTGGATGGCTTGTTGCAAATGTCACGTCATTCGTGTTTCACATGTGCGTTTGACAAGTCTACATCATATCATTCAGATCAGAGCAGGTGGTACTAGCTAGCATTTCAATTTTCAAAATAAGCTAAGTTGGGAACTTCATACATGCAAGATACTCGCACAGTGAGGCCAAATTTTCTGCTTTAACCTTTTATGCTAACAAATTCCAGAATTGACCTTGCATGTAAAAAAGTTCGAATCTGATCTTTTTTGGTCACACCAACATCCTTAACGTTTGGCTTACACGGGAGACGCCATGGCCCATGGCGTCTGGGCCTGGCCTGCATGAGCTTAATGGCGTTGACGTGGCAAAGCGAAATGCCATGCTCCTTGCGTTTGGAGGAAACACCACACATCCTGGCGTTTGGTCCCTGGGCGCTCAGATTTGACTAGCTGCCATCGCTGCATGCATGCACGTCGTCTGCCTGCCATAGCATGCTTAGGTGAGTGACATGAGACGTAGGTTCTATGCGTGCATGTATGGGTAAGTAGGTCGTTATGTGGGGGAGTACGTTGATTATCAGCGATGAGCCGTGACAGTGTCCTAGTTCTTTCATGATCTGCTTTATGTTAAGAAGATTCTCTGACCCACGAATGGTAAAATCGATATATACTCCACCATAAGTGCTACTAGATAGATTCCTTAACCAAGTCTTGGGTATTATCATTACACTCATGTATGCAACTGTACTACAATGTTAGAGCATCTAGCCGAACACCTTAAACCATGCCTCATACGCCCGCGGGCGCGTCTGGTCAGTAATCGGATAGGAGAGAGAAGAAAAAGCGCGATCCAACCGGACCCCTCGTATCATTCATGTATACCCGAGCTGTCTGCGAACCCTCATATTCATCTCAAATACGGGAAGAAAGATGTATGACGTTTCCTCCAAACGCCAAGGAGCATGGCGTTTCGCTTTGCCACGTCGACGCCAACTAAGCTCATGCAGGCCAGGTCCAGACGCCATGGACGATGGCGTCTCCTGTGTAGGCAAAATTTTGTGTTTTGACCCTTTTCTGAAACCTATTCGAGATCTGACCCTAGATTGAAAAAATTTCGAGATCTGACCCTTTTGTTACTGCTAGAGTCCATGGCGGTAGGGTCTAACAGCCTACCGTCAGGGACTTTGGCGGTTGGAAACATCGCTACCGCCAAACGGGCTGGCGGTAGCCTGCACAACCCTACCGCCAAAGTGCTTGGCGGTAGGCACGAGCACGCACTGTGTTCAATACTTAGAAGGTTTTTGACGATAGGGCATGCAACCCTACCGCCAGGGTCCTTAGCGGTAAGTTGTTATACCCTACCGCCATGGTCTCTGACGGTAGCAAAAGGGTCAAATCTCGAAAAAAATTCAAACTAGGATCGGATCTCGAATAGGTTTGGGAAAAGGGTCAAAACACGAAATTTTGCCTCCTGTGTAACCCAAACGTCAGGGATGTTGGCGTGACTAAAAAAGGTCAGATTCGAATATTTTTTACAATCGAGGTTAATTTAGGAATTTGTTAGTACAAAAGGTTAAAACAGAAATTTTGTCCGCTCAGTGATAGGCCTGAGTGGAAGAAAGATGCCAACACTACTAGACCGAGAATGAAGCAAGCTACAAGCCGCACGATCGATCTGATGCATCAAGCAAGCACTGGCTAGGAGTAGTTCTAGACTGATGAAGGTGCGGTGCCAAAGCAAGGCAGCTCTGGGCTCAATTTAGCTTGCCTAGCATTGCCCTATAAATTAGATAGATAGGTAGATTGCTCAAAAAAAAAGCTAGGTAGGTCCCTTTGCTGAAAAAAAGGAAAAAGGCAAAACATGTTACTCACAAAACTGAACTTTTTTCTCGAAAAGGAGGAATATCCTCGGTGTCTGCATCTCTTGATGTACACAACCATCTTATTAAAAATCCAGGTTCAACACAAAGTCTTAAACAATGGTACAATGCTCAAAGCAAATAAAATTGCCACAACTGAAGAAAATAGAGTGAGATGACTAAACGTCTATCCTATTATTGGACCGTCATCCAAACCGATTGTAAGTATCACGTGCAACCGTATCCCATTGATTGCGCCATATGCTCTATGTGGCAGGGGCGGAGCTACAGGGTGGACAGGGTGGGCCGCGGCCCACCCTGGAATTTTGGGTCGGGCTGGATATCATATGGTATTCGATTATGGGCTGGAGGGCAAACAGCCCAGCAACAGCCTACTCATACAGGAGGGTCGTCGTCAGGAGCCCAACCTGGTCCCCGAGTCAACTCCTTGCTCATTCTCTACGCATTCCGATCCGCCGCCAGCCGCTTGCCTCGCCGAGTCGCCGTCGCCCGTAGCCAGCGCCAGGAGCCACCGCGCCTGCCCCGCCCAACAATTCTGCCGCTCTCTGACGCTTTCAATGGACGACTCAGCGCAATGCCACAATGATCGAGCTCCCGCACCGGTATTCCTCAGCTCCGGCAGAGCACCGCCTGGCGAGCAGTGTGCCTTCGTCTACCCAGGTTCCCCCTACGGTCTTCGTGCCCGACGCGTGCTCCTGCACCTCTCATCCTTCGTCCGGACAACAGATTCAGAGCCACCAGCAACCTTTTGGTGCTTGTGTCGATGGTGGAGTTGCAGCAGGCAGGTCTGGCTGTATGCATGTATATGGCTGTATCTAGATGGTAAAAACAATAGTTTGTTTTCCTTTCGCTTGTCCATTGCACAAGAAACTTGCATAATTGAAATATCTGGATATATTGGACCTCGAAACTACAATCTAAAATTTCTGAATATAATGTAGTTTCATATTTAAAAACATGCCAATTGTCTATATGGTACAAATTTGGATCTACTGGTTATGAACTTATGATTGAAAAAATATTTAAATTATTATTGCAGAGTTATTGAAGAATGAAAAGGACTGGGGACATTGCTTCTCTTTCTCGAAAACAGGCTTCTTTAAACTTCTCAAGGTATGTATTATGTAGACTACTTTTATGCAAAATTGACACTTAATCGAGAATTTTAGTATGTCTATATGTACATAGTGATCTATTCTATGTGCTATTGGTAAATTAAATAAAAACACATCGTTCACATGTTATATTTGTTGTCAAAATTTATAGAGGTGGACCACCCTGTTTTCAACTCCTAGCTCCGCCACTGCTATGTGGTCCACATGGCTGAGTAACGACCACATACGGATCCAAGTAGACGCCCTCAAGATGACCTGCAAAAAGATGTGATAGTTTATCTGTTCATGGCCACATCATTTCGACAACTCCATATGGTCCAGAGTAATGCAACCACTCCAACTCAAATATGTGCCACTATCTTAGGCTCTAATAAATGTGATATCGTACTGGGCGGAACAACGTTAAAAGCAACGTGAATTGTTCTCCACAATCACTAGGCAAGAGGACATTGAATAAAAAGATGTTCTATTGTTTCATCCTGATCACACAAGAAACACCTTTTACTTTCTTCCCAACTATGCTTGGCCAAATTATCCTTTGTCAAGATTACTCCCTTATGTACAAACCACATAAACATCTTGATTTTCAAAGGCACCTTAATTTTCCAAATGTGTATCGTCCTCGGGATAGGCCCGGTGTTAATCAAATCTGTATACATAGATTTAACCGATAAAAGTCCAGACACTGACAACTTCCAATGTAAGGAGTCTGCTGCATCAGAAAGGTTAACCTGCATTAACCTACGCACGAGATGTAGCTATCTATCCCATCGATCACCCACTAACGATCGTTGGAACTGGATGTTAAGAGGAGGGGATCCCAACACTATGCCAACAAGAACCTCTTTCCGTTGCACAATGTTGTATAGGGATGGATAATGCATGGCCAAAGGAGTGTCACCCAACCAGGTACCCTCCTAGGACCTAGTACCCTGTCCATTCCCTACAATTAATTTGCTCTTGTTGAAGAAGGCAACCTCCGTCCTCATAAGCCCCTTCCAAAAAGTCTTGGGGAACGCAGTATTTTAAAAAAATTCCTACGATCACGCAAGATCTATCTAGGAGAAGCATAGCAACGAGCGGGGAGAGTGTGTCCACGTACCCTCGTAGACTGAAAGCGGAAGCGTTAAGTAACACAGTTGATGTAGTCGAACGTCTTCGCGATCCAACCGATCAAGTATCGGACGCACGGCACCTCCGCAATCTGCACACGTACAGCTCGGTGACGTCCCTCGAACTCTTGATCTAGCTGAGGCCGAGGGAGAGTTTCGTCAGCACGACGGCATGGTGACGGTGATGATGAAGTTACCGGCGCAGGCAAGGTTGTCAGAATCGTGATTTTGAATCGAATTGGAGCTCTGATGGCAGGATCGCAAATCGTAGAATCTTCACTATCAGGATCGTAGAAACGTAGATTCCATGAACTAAAATCGTAGAATCAGAGCGGTAAGTTTGGATCGTAAAGTCGTAGAATCGTATAACAGAATCGTGATTCTGACAACCTTGGGCGCAGGGCTTCGCCTAAGCACTGTAACGATATGACCGAGGTGTGTTTCTGTGGAGGGGGGCACCGCACACGGTTAAGAGAAACTTTGGTGTGCCTTTGGGGTGCCCCCTCCCACGTATATAAAGGGGGGAGGGAGGAGGAGGCCGGCTAGGGGGAGGAGGCGCGCCATGGAGGGGGGGATCCAACTCCAAGTAGGATTCGCCCCCCCCCCCTTTCCTATTCCAACAAGGAGAAGGGGGAAGGAGAGAAGGAAAGGGAGGCCGGCCCCCCTAGTCCAATTCGGCTTGGGCTAGGGGGGCGCGCACCACACCTTGGCCCGCCTCCTCTCTTCCACCAATAGGCCCATGAGGCCCAATAACCCCCCGGGGGTTCCGGTAACCCCCGGTACTCCGGAAAATACCCGATACACCTCGGAACTATTCCGGTGTCCGAATATAGTCTTCCAATATATCAATCTTTATGTCTCGATCATTTCGAGACTCCTCGTGATGTCCGTGGTCTCATCCGGGACTTCGAACTACGTTTGATACATCAGAACACATAAACTCATAATACCGATCGTCATCGAACGGTAAGCGTGCGGACCCTACGGGTTCGAGAACTATGTAGACATGAGCGAGACTCATCTCCGGTCAATAACCAATAGCGGAACCTGGATGCTCATATTGGCTCAAACATATTCTATGAAGATCTTTATCAGTCAAACTG
Source organism: Triticum dicoccoides (assembly GCF_002162155.2). Classification (NCBI taxonomy): domain Eukaryota; kingdom Viridiplantae; phylum Streptophyta; class Magnoliopsida; order Poales; family Poaceae; genus Triticum; species Triticum dicoccoides. The sequence goes on from NC_041382.1 coordinate 778,761,804, forward strand.
CATAACAACATACGTTGTGCCCTTTGTCATCGGTATGTTACTTGCCCGAGATTCTATCGTCGGTATCACTATACCTAGTTCAATCTCGTTACCGGCAAGTCTCTTTACTTGTTCCATAATGCATCATCCCATAACTAACTCATTAGTTACATTGCTTGCAAGGCTTATAGTGATGTGCATTACCGAGAGGGCCTAGAGATACCTCTCCGACAATCGTAGTGACAAATCCTAATCTCGGTCTATGCCAACTCAACAAAGACCATCGGAGACACCTGTAGAGCATCTTTATAATCATCCAGTTACGTTGTGATGTTTGATAGCACACTAAGTGTTCCTCCGATATTTGGGAGTTGCATAATCTCATAGTCATAGGAACATGTATAAGTCATGAAGAAAGCAATAGCAATAAACTAAACGATCATAGTGCTAAGCTAACGGATGGGTCATGTGAATCACACCATTCACTAATGATGTGATCCCGTTCATCAAATGACGACTCATGTCTATGGCTAGGAAACTTAACCATCTTTGATTAACGAGCTAGTCAAGTAGAGGCATAATAGTGACACTCTGTTTGTCTATGTATTCACACATGTACTAAGTTTCCGGTTAATACAATTCTAGCATGAATAATAAACATTTATCATGATATAAGGAAATATAAATAACAACTTTATTATTGCCTCTAGAGCATATTTCCTTAAAAAAGGAGAACCAGACGGTTGTGCCATTACTTGAGCTAGCATTTTAGAATGTAAATATTTATTACGTAGTAGCTAAATCCATACCCAGTCTCTTTCTACTGCCAAACGGTATAACCATTTGCTAAGCAAGCACTAATTATTCAGCTCTAGATTTTCAATACCCAAGCCACTTTGTTCCTTCGGCCTACATATAATGTTCCATTTGGCCAGTCTATACTTAGTTTTATTCTCATCGACTTGCCAAAAAATTGAGATCGGTAAAAATCCATTCTTTTTTCTACCCCTACCGACACTTCAAAGAAGGAAAGGAGGAACACCAGCATGCTCGTGAGTACCGAGTTAATAAGAACCATCATCCCTCCATAAGATAATGAGGAACAGATCTTCGATAGACTTCTGATACGTCTCCAACGTATCTATAATTTTTGATTGCTCCATGCTATATTATCTACTGTTTTGGACATTATTGGGCTTTATTATCCACTTTTATATTATTTTTGGGACTAACCTACTAACCAGAGGCCCAGCCCAGAATTGCTGTTTTTCTGCCTATTTTAGGGTTTCGAAGAAAAGGAATATCAAACGGAGTCCAAACGGAATGAAACCTTCGGAAACGTGACTTTTGGAACGAACAAGATCCAGGAGACTTGGACCCTACGTCAAGAAACCAACAGGGAGGCCACGAGGTAGGAGGGTGCGCCTACCCCCCAGGCGCGCCCTCCACCCTCATGGGCCCCCTGTTGCTCCACTGACGTACTTTTTCCTCCTATATATACCTACGTACCCCCAAACGATCAGATACGGAGCCAAAACCCTAATTCCATCGCCGTAACTTTATGTATCCACGAGATCCCATCTTGGGGCCTGTTCCGGAGCTCCGCCAGAGGGGGCATCGATCACGGAGGGCTTCTACATCAACACCATATCCTCTCCGATGAAGTGTGAGTAGTTTACCTTAGACCTTCGGGTCCATAGTTATTAGCTAGATGGCTTCTTCTCTCTTTTTGGATCTCAATACAAAGTTCTCCCGCTCTCTTGTGGAGATCTATTCGATGTAATCTTCTTTTTGCGGTGTGTTTGTTGAGTCCGATGAATTGTGGGTTTATGATCAAGTTTATCTATGAACAATATTTGAATCTTCTCTGAATTCTTTTATGTATGATTGGTTATCTTTGCAAGTCTCTTCGAATTATCAGTTTGGTTTGGCCTACTAGATTGATCTTTCTTGCAATGGGAGAAGTGCTTAGCTTTGGGTTCAATCTTGCGGTGTCCTTTCCCAGTGACAGTAGGGGCAGCAAGGCACATATTGTATTGTTGTCATCGAGGATAAAAAGATGGGGTTTTCATCATATTGCATGAGTTTATCCCTCTACATCATGTAATCTTGCTTAAGGCGTTACTCTGTTCTTATGAACTTAATACTCTAGATGCATGCTGGATAGCGGTCGATGTGTGCAGTAATAGTAGTAGATGCAGGCAGGAGTCAGTCTACTTGTCTTGGACGTGATGCCTATATACATGATCATACCTAGATATTCTCATAACTATGCTCAGTTCTGTCAATTGCTCAACAGTAATTTGTTCACCCATCGTAAAATACCTATGCTGTTGAGAGAAGCCACTAGTGAAACCTATGGCCCCCGGGTCTATCTTCATCATATTAAATCTTCCAATACCTAGTTATTTTCATTGCTTTTATTTTACTTTGCATCTTTATCATAAAAATACCAAAACATTATCTTATCATATCTATCAGATCTCACTCTGGTAAGTGACCGTGTAGGGATTGACAACCCCTTATCGCGTTGGTTGCGAGGATTTATTTGTTTTGTGCAGGTGCGAGGGACTCGCGCGTAGCTCCTACTGGATTGATACCTTGGTTCTCAAAACTGAGGAAAATACTTACGCTACTTTGCTGCATCTCCCTTTCCTCTTCAAGGGAAAACCAACGCAGTGCTCAAGAGGTAGCAACAAGGATTTTTGGCGCCGTTGCCGGGGAGGTCTACGCAAAAGTCAACATACCAAGTACCCATCACAAATCCTTATCTCCCGCATTACATTATTTGTCATTTGCCTCTCGTTTTCCTCTCCTCCACTTCACCCTTGCCGTTTTACTCGCCCTCTCTCTCTCTATCCTCCCTCTCTATCTCTATTTGCCTCGTTTTGCCTGTTTCTTGTTTGCTTGTGTGTTGGATTGCTTGCTTGTCACGATGGCTCAAGATAACACTAAATTGTGTGACTTTACCAATACCAACAACAATGATTTTATTAGCACTCCGGTTGCTCCTCTTACCAATGCTGAATCTTGTGAAATTAATGCTGCCTTGCTGAATCTTGTCATGAAAGATCCGTTTTCCGGCCTTCCTAGTGAAGATGCCTCTACCCATCTAAATAGCTTCGTTAATTTGTGTGATATGCAAAAGAAGAAAGATGTGGATAATGATATTATTAAATTGAAGCTATTTACTTTTTCTCTTAGGGATCGTGCTAAAGCTTGGTTTTCGTCTTTGCCTAAAAATAGTATTGATTCGTGGAATAGGTGCAAAGATGCTTTTATCTCTAAGTATTTTCCTCCCGCTAAGATCATCTCTCTTAGAAACGATATTATGAATTTTAAGCAACTTGATCATGAACATGTTGCACAAGCTTGGGCGAGGATGAAATTAATGATACGTAATTGCCCAACACATGGTTTAAATTTGTGGATGATTATGCAAAAAAATTATGCCGGATTGAATTTTGCTTCTTGAAATCTTTTAGATTCGGCCGCGGGAGGCAATTTTATGGAAATCACTTTAGCAGAAGCTACTAAACTCCTAGATAATATTATGGTTAATTATTCTCAATAGCACACTGAAAGATCTACTAATAAAAAAGTGCACGCGATAGAAGAAATTAATGTTTTGAGTGGAAAGATGGATGAACTTATGAAATTATTTGCTAATAAAAGTGTTTCTTCTGATCCTAATGATATGCCTTTGTCTACTTTGATTGAATAATAATGAATCTATGGATGTGAATTTTGTTGGTAGGAACAATTTTGGTAACAACGTGTATAGAGGAAAATTTAATCCTAGGCCTTATCCTAGTAATTTCTCTAATAATTATGGTAATTCCTACAACAATTCTTATGGAAATTTAAATAAGATGCCCTCTGATTTTGAATCTAATATTAAAGAATTTATTACTTCGCAAAAGAATTTCAATGCTTTGATTGAAGAAAAATTGCTTAAGATTGATGAGTTGGCTAGGAACGTTGATAGAATTTCTCTTGATGTTGATTCTTTGAAACTTAGATCTATTCCACCTAAGCATGATATCAATGAGTCTCTCAAAGCCATGACAATTTCTATTGATGAGTGCAAAGAAAGAACCGCTAGGATGCGTGATAAGAAAGATTCCTTTATAAGAGCGTGTTCTTCTAGTTTCCATGATAAAAAAGATGAAGATCTAAAAGTTATTGATGGGTCCCCTATTAAATCTTTGTTTTGCAATATGAATCTTGATAACGATGGGACTGAATATGATCCCCCTTTACCTAGACGGCGTTCCAAAAATTCGGAGTCTTTAGTTCTTGATGCTAAAATTGTTAAAAGTGGGTTTGTAGAAGTCAAAAATTTAAATACTAATGAACCCACTATTTTGGATTTCAAGGAATTTAATTATGATAATTGCTCTTTAATAGATTGTATTTCCTTGTTGCAATCCGTGCTAAATTCTCCTCATGCTTATAGTCAAAATAAAGCTTTTACTAAACATATCGTTGATGCTTTGATGCAATCTTATGAAGAGAAACTTGAGTTGGAAGTTTCTATCCCTAGAAAACTTTATGATGAGTGGGAACCAACTATTAAAATTAAAATTAAAGATCATGAATGCTATGCTTTGTGTGATTTGGGTGCTAGTGTTTCCACGATTCCAAAAAATTTGTGTGATTTGTTAGGTTTCCGTGATTTTCATGATTGCTCTCTAAACTTGATGATTGCTCTCTAAACTTGCACCTTGCGGATTCCACTATTATGAAACCTATGGGAAGAATTAATGATGTTCTTGTTGTTGCAAATAGGAATTATGCACCCGTAGACTTTATCGTTCTTGATATAGATTGCAATCCTTCATGTCCTATTATTCTTGGTAGACCTTTCGTTAGAACAATTGGTGCAATTATTGATATGAAGGAAGGAAATATTAGATTCCAATTTCCGTTAAGGAAAGGCATGGAATACTTTCCTAGAAACAAAATTAAATTACCTTATGAATCTATTATGAGAGCCATCTATGGATTGCCTACCAAAGATGGCAATACCTAGATCTACCCTTGCTTTTTATGCCTAGCTAGGGGCGTTAAACGATAGCGCTTGTTGGGAGGCAACCCAATTTTATTTTTATTCCTTGCTTTTTTCTCCTGTTTAGTCATAAATAAATTATCTAGCCTCTGTGTTGATTGTGTTTTTTGTGTTTAATTAGTGTTTGTGCCAAGTAGAACCGTTGGGGAGACTTAGGGAAAGTCTTGTTAATCTTGCTGTAAAAAACAGAAACTTTAGCGCTCATGAGAACTGCTGAAATTTTTATTTGGAAAGTGATATTTAGTTAATTATTTTTTAAGATGATTAATAGATAAATTCCTCACGTCCAGCAATTTATTTTAGAATTTTTGGGGTTCCAGATCTTGCGCTAGCTACAGATTACTACAGACTGTTCTGTTTTTGACAAATTCTGTTTTGGGTGTGTTGTTTGCCCATTTTGATGAATCTATGGCTAGTAAAATAGTTTATAAACCATAGAGAAGTTGGAATACAGTAGGTTTAACACCAATATAAATAAAGAATGAGTTCATTACAGTACCTTGAAGTGGTCTTTTGTTTTCTTCCGGTAACAGAGCTCACGAGATTTTCTACTTTAAGTTTTATGTTGTGAAGTTTTCAAGTTTTGGGTAAAGAGTTGATGGATTATGGAACAAGGAGTGGCAAGAGCCTAAGCTTGGGGATGCCCATGGCACCCCCAAGATAATCTAAGGACACCTAAAAGCCAAAGCTTGGGGATGCCCCGGAAGGCATCCCCTCTTTCATCTACTTCTATCGCTAACTTTACTTGGAGCTATATTTTTATTCACCACATGATATGTGTTTTGCTTGGAGATTCTTGTATGATTTGAGGCTTTACTTTTTAGTTTACCACAATCATATTTGTTGTACACACCTTTTGAGAGAGACACACATGATTCGGAAATTATTAGAATACTCTATGTGCTTCACTTATATCTTTTGAGTTATATAGTTTTGCTCTAGTGCTTCACTTATATCTTTTAGAGCACGGTGGTGGATTTGTTTTATAGAAACTATTGATCTCTCATGCTTCACTTAGATTATTTTGAGAGTCTTAAATAGCATGATAGTTTTCTTAAATAATCCTATATGCTAGGTATACAAGATTAATAATAAAATTCTCTTATGAGTGTGTTGAATACTATGAGAAGTTTGATACTTGACAATTGTTTTGAGATATGGAGATGGTGATATTAAAGTTGTGCTAGTTGAGTAGTTGTGAATTTGAGAAATACTTGTGTTAAAGTTTGTGATTCCTGTAGCATGCACGTATGGTGAACCGTTATGTGATGAAGTCGGAGCATGATTTATTTATTGATTGTCTTCCTTATGAGTGGCGGTCGGGGACGAGTGATGGTCTTTTCCTACCAATCTATCCCCCTAGGAGCATGCGCGTAATACTTTGCTTTGATAACTTGTAGATTTTTGCAATAAGTATATGAGTTCTTTATGACTAATGTTGATTCCATGGATTATACGCACTCTCACCCTTCCACCATTGCTAGCCTCTCTAATACCGCACACCTTTTGCCGGTATCATACACCCACCATATACCTTCCTCAAAACAGCCACCATACCTACCTATCATGCTGGGGTGTTCGGGATAAACCTGAGCACTCTTGTTCCCATTGTTGGGTCCTTCGAGGGAGGTGCTCAGCACAACGAACAAGGCAATCGGACTATAATGCATTATCACTCTCACTTAGCCATAGAATTCTATAATTTTAAATTTTGGCGAAGCCCCTAGTGTTCGAAAGGCCGAATTCGGGGCGTGATACACGCCTTAAGCCGGACAGGGCCGACTCCTCGCTCTAAGCAGCATAAGTCTTTAGGGACTAGAAAACCTCTCGAACAGCGACCAGTCTCTCGCCTTATCATGACAGTCAGTTTTAGCTTTCTCTACTGAGGTGCTTAGCCCAGCAGAACCGGGGCGCAATCACAGTAGTTCTCCCAGTGATACCTTAGCCGATATAGTGGAATGTAAGGTACCAAAACATGGGAGCCGGGCAAACCTAACTATTGACCCAAGACATGATTCGGAGCTGATGCATATAATGCTATAAGTTCGGGGTGCCGCACTGTCGAAAGTGTTCGGACTTCTCACGCCATACTATGGGGTATGCTTAAGCCCCTAGTGTACTGGTCGTACCAGAGTGTACG
>NC_041382.1:778769208-778769539 GCF_002162155.2 Triticum dicoccoides
TCTGATGCATATAATGCTATAAGTTCGGGGTGCCGCACTTGTGAAAGTGTTCGGACTTTTCACACCGTATTGTGGGGTACGTAAGCCCCTGGTGTATTAGCCGTACCAAAGTGTACGGTTGCAAGACGTCGTTAATGAACACACACACACACACACACACACACACACACACACACACACACACACACACACATATATATATATATATATATATATATATATATATATATATATATATAACGAGAATGCAATAATAGTCGTAATGTCATGCTTTGTTTATTCAAAAAATTGCGTTAAAGCAGAGTGATACAGATAGTGCGATAAGCAAAGA
>NC_041382.1:778769734-778770676 GCF_002162155.2 Triticum dicoccoides
AGGCTATGCATTTTTATTCAAAAAGGTGCGTTAAAGTAGAATGATACAAGTAGTACGATAAGAAAAAAGTAGGAATGTTTGACATGTCCCTTCCAAGGGCAAGCTGAGGAATAGTATTAAAACAAATATTTCACTCGTTATCGTAATCCACTTGGGAGTTCCATGGGGTGACGTAGCTTTCTGCCTCCTTGGTTGCTGCATCATGTGTTCGACAATCACGCTGCCGGACAGGGTTTCCGGAGATTAAAGTCCTGAAAGAGAAAAATAACAAAGAGGGAAGCCCCTAGTGCGGTTTAAGCCGCGACTTGGGGCGTGCCGCCGTCGTGCCCCCCTCCCCGCCTATGCCCATGGTATTTTTAATGCGTAAATATGTACGCGTGGCACGGATTTCGCCGTTTGGCTGGGGCCGGGGGTGGGGGCCACATGTTGGGTTTCGTAGTAATTTCAAAAAAATTCCAACGCACACGCAAGATCATGTGATGCATAACAACAAGAGGGGAGAGTGCTGTCTATGTACCCACGCAGACCGACTGCGGAAGCGCTGACACAACGTAGAGGAAGTAGTCGTACGTCTTCACGATGCAACCGATCAAGCACCGAAACTATGACACCTCCGAGTTCGAGCACACGTTCAGCTCGATGACGATCCCCGAACTCCGATCCAGCAAAGTGTCGGGGAAGAGTTCCGTCAGCATGATGGCGTGGTGACGATCTTGATGTACTACAGCAGCAGGGCTTCGCCTAAACTCCGCTACAGTATTATCGAGGACTATGGTGGCTGGGGGCGCCGCACACGGCTAAGGAATAGATCACGTGGATCAACTTGTGTGTTCTAGGGTGCCTCTGCCTCAGTATATAAAGGACTAGAGCGGGGAGGCTAGCCGGCCCAGGTGTGGCGCGCCAGGAGAGTCCTACTCCCTCTGGGAGTAGGATTCCCCCCCC
>NC_041382.1:778770859-778777769 GCF_002162155.2 Triticum dicoccoides
AAAGAGAGAGAGGGGGCCGGCCACCTCTCCTAGTCCTAATAGGACTAGGGGAAGGGGGAGGCGCGCAGCCCATGTAGGGCTGCCTCTTCTCTTTTCCACTAAGGCCCATCATGGCCCATTTAGCTCCCGGGGGGTTCCTGTAACCTTCCCGGTACTCCGGTAAAATCCCGATTTCACCCGAAACACTTCCGATATCCAAACATAGGCTTCCAATATATCAATCTTTACGTCTCGACCATTTCGACACTCTTCGTCATGTCCGTGATCACATCCGGGACTTCGAACAACCTTCGGTACATCAAAATGCCTAAACTCATAATATAATTGTCATCGTAACCTTAAGCGTGCGGACCCTACGGGTTCGAGAACAATGTAGACATGACCGAGACATGTCTCCGGTCAATAACCAATAGCGGGACCTGGATGCCCATATTGGCTCCTACATATTCTATGAAGATCTTTATCGGTCAGACCGCATAACAACATACGTTGTTCCCTTTATCATCGGTATGTTACTTGCCCGAGATTCGATCGTCGGTATCCCATACCTAGTTCAATCTCTTTTCCGGCAAGTCTCTTTACTCGTTCCATAATACATCATCTCACAACTAACTCATTAGTTGCAATGCTTGCAAGGCTTATGTGATGTGCATTACCGAGAGGGCCCAGAGATACCTCTCCGACAATCGGAGTGACAAAACCTAATCTCGAAATACGCCAACCCAACATGTACCTTTGGAGACACCTATAGTACTCCTTTATAATCACCCAGTTACGTTGTGACGTTCGGTAGTACCCAAAGTGTTCCTCCGGTAAACGGGAGTTGCATCATCTCATAGTTACAGGAACATGTATAAGTCATGAAGAAAGCAATAGCAACATACTAAACGATCGGGTGCTAAGCTAATGGAATGGGTCATGTCAATCAGATCATTCTATTAATGATGTGATCCCGTTAATCAAATAACAACTCATTGTTCATGGTTAGGAAACATAACCATCTTTGATTAACGAGCTAGTCAAGTAGAGGCATACTAGTGACACTTTGTTTGTCTATGTATTCACACATGTATTATGTTTCCGGTTAATACAATTCTAGCATGAATAATAAACCTTTTATCATGATTATAAGGAAATAAATAATAACTTTATTATTGCCTCTAGGGCATATTTCCTTCAGTCTCCCACTTGCACTAGAGTCAATAATCTAGATTACACCGTAATGATTCTAACACCCTTGGAGCCTTGGTGCTGATCATGTTTTGCTCGTGGTAGAGGCTTAGTCAACGGGTCTGCAACATTCAGATCCGTATGTATCTTGCAAATCTCTATGTCTCCCACCTGGACTAGATCCCGGATGGAATTGAAGCGTCTCTTGATGTGCTTGGTTCTCTTGTGAAATCTGGATTCCTTTGCCAAGGCAATTGCACCAGTATTGTCACAAAAGATTTTCATTGGACCCGATGCACTAGGTATGACACCTAGATCGGATATGAACTCCTTCATCCAGACTCCTTCGTTCGCTGCTTCCGAAGCAGCTATGTATTCCGCTTCACATGTTGATCCCGCTACGATGCTTTGTTTAGAATTGCATCAACTGACAGCTCCACCGTTTAATGTAAACACGTATCCGGTTTGTGATTTAGAATCGTCCGGATCAGTGTCAAAGCTTGCATCAACGTAACCATTTACGATGAGCTCTTTGTCACCTCCATATACGAGAAACATATCCTTAGTCCTTTCCAGGTATTTCAGGATGTTCTTGACCGCTGTCCAGTGATCCACTCCTGGATCACTTTGGTACCTCCCTGCTAGACTTATAGCAAGGCACACATCAGGTCTGGTACACAGCATTGCATACATGATAGATCCTATCGCTGATGCATAGGGAACATCTTTCATCTTCTCTCTATCTTCTGCAGTGGTCGGGCATTGAGTCTTACTCAATTTCACACCTTGTAACACAGGCAAGAATCCTTTCTTTGCTTGATCCATTTTGAACTTCTTCAAAATTTTGTCAAGGTATGTTGTTTGTGAAAGTCCAATTAAGCATTTTGATCTATCTCTATAGATCTTTATGCCTAATATGTAAGCAGCTTCACCGAGGTCTTTCATTGAAAAACTCTTATTCAAGTATCCCTTTATGCTATCCAGAAATTCTATATCATTTCCAATTAGTAATATGTCATCCACATATAATATCAGAAATGCTACAGAGCTCCCACTCACTTTCTTGTAAATACAGGCTTCTCCGAAAGTCTGTATAAAGCCAAATGCTTTGATCACACTATCAAAGCGTTTATTCCAACTCCGAGAGGCTTGCACCAGTCCATAAATGGATCGCTGGAGCTTGCACACTTTGTTAGCTCCTTTTGGATCGACAAAACCTTCTGGTTGCATCATATACAACTCTTCTTCCAGAAATCCATTCAGGAATGCAGTTTTGACATCCATTTGCCAAATTTCATAATCATAAAATGCGGCAATTGCTAACATGATTCGGACGGACTTAAGCATCGCTACGGGTGAGAAGGTCTCATCGTAGTCAATCCCTTGAACTTGCCGAAAACCTTTCGCGGCAAGTCGAGCTTTGTAGACAGTAACATTACCATCAGCGTCAGTCTTCTTCTTGAAGATCCATTTATTCTCAATTGCTTGCCGATCATCGGGCAAGTCAACCAAAGTCCATACTTTGTTCTCATACATGGATCCCATCTCAGATTTCATGGCTTCAAGCCACTTTGCAGAATCTGGGTTCACCATCGCTTCTTCATAGTTCGTAGGTTCATCATGATCTAGTAGCATTATTTCCAGAACAGGATTACCATACCACTCTGGCGCGGATCTTACTCTGGTTGATCTACGAGGTTCAGTAGTATCTTGATCTGAAGTTTCATGACCATCATCATTAGCTTCATCACTTATTGGTGTAGGTGTCGCAGAAACAGTTTTTTGTGATGTACTACTTTCCAATAAAGGAGCAGGTATAGTTACCTCGTCAAGTTCTACTTTCCTCCCACTCACTTCTTTCGAGAGAAACTCCTTCTATAGAAAGGATCCATTCTTAGCAACGAATGTCTTGCCTTCGGATCTGTGATAGAAGGTGTACCCAACAGTCTCCTTTGGGTATCCTATGAAGACACATTTCTCCGATTTGGGTTCGAGCTTATCAGGTTGAAGCTTTTTCATATAAGCATCGCAGCCCCAAACTTTAAGAAACGACAACTTTGGTTTCTTGCCAAACCACAGTTCATAAGGCGTCGTCTCAACGGATTTTGATGGTGCCCTATTTAACGTGAATGCGGCCGTCTCTAAAGCATAACCCCAAAACGATAGCGGTAAATCAGTAAGAGACATCATAGATCGCACCATATCTAGTAAAGTACGATTACAACATTCGGACACACCATTACGCTGTGGTGTTCCGGGTGGCGTGAGTTGCGAAACTATTCCACAATTTTTTAAATGTACGCCAAATTCGTAACTCAAATATTCTCCTCCACGATCAGATCGTAGGAACTTTATTTTCTTGTTACGATGATTTTCAACTTCACTCTGAAATTCTTTGAACTTTTCAAATGTTTCAGACTTATGTTTCATTAAGTAGATATACCCATATCTGCTTAAGTCATCTGTGAAGGTGAGAAAATAACGATATCCGCCACGAGCCTCAATATTCATCGGACCACATACATCGGTATGTATGATTTCCAACAAATCTTTTGCTCTCTCCATAGTACCAGAGAACGGTGTTTTAGTCATCTTGCCCATGAGGCACGGTTCGCAAGTACCAAGTGATTCATAATCAAGTGGTTCCAAAAGTCCATCAGTATGGAGTTTCTTCATGCGCTTTACACCGATATGACCTAAACGACAGTGCCACAAATAAGTTGCACTTTGATTATCAACTCTGCATCTTTTGGCTTCAACATTATGAATATGTGTATCACTACTATCGAGATTCATTAAAAATAGACCACTCTTCAAAGGTGCATGACCATAAAAGATATTCCTCATATAAATAGAACAACCATTATTCTCTGATTTAAATGAATAACCATCTCGCATCAAAAAAGATCCAGATATAATGTTCATGCTCAACGCTGGCACCAAATAACAATTATTTAGGTCTAAAACCAATCCCGAAGGTAGATGTAGAGGTAGCGTGCCGACCGCGATCACATCGACTTTGGAACCGTTTCCCACGCGCATCGTCACCTCGAGCTTTGCCAGTGCCCGCTTATTCCGTAGTCCCTGTTTCGAGTTGCAAATATTAGCAACAGAACCAGTATCAAATACCCAGGTGCTACTGCGAGCTCTAGTAAGGTACACATCAATAACATGTATATCACATATACCTTTGTTCACCTTGCCATCCTTCTTATCCGCCAAATACTTGGGGCAGTTCCGCTTCCAGTGACCAGTCTGCTTGCAGTAGAAGCACTCAATTTCAGGCTTAGGTCCAAACTTGGGTTTCTTCTCCTGAGCAGCAACTTGCTTGTTGTTCTTCTTGAAGTTCCCCTTCTTCTTCCCTTTTCCCTTTTTCTTGAAACTAGTGGTCTTGTTAACCATCAACACTTGATGCTCCTTTTTGATTTCTACCTCTGCAGCTTTCAGCATTGCGAAGAGCTCGGGAATAGTCTTGTTCATCCCTTGCATATTATAGTTCATCACGAAGCTCTTGTAGCTTGGTGGTAGTGATTGGAGAATTCTGTCAATGACGCAATCATCCGGAAGATTAACTCCCAATTGAATCAAGTGATTATTATACCCAGACATTTTGAGTATATGCTCACTGACAGAATTGTTCTCCTCCATCTTGCAGCTATAGAACTTATTGGAGACTTCATATCTCTCAATCCGGGCATTTGCTTGAAATATTAACTTCAACTCCTGGAACATCTCATATGCTCCATGACGTTCAAAACGTCGTTGAAGTCCCGATTCTAAGCCGTAAAGCATGGCACACTGAACTATCGAGTAGTCATCAGCTTTGCTCTGCCAGACGTTCATAACATCTAGTGTTGCTCCAGCAGCAGGCCTGGCACCCAGCGGTGCTTCCAGGACGTAATTCTTCTGAGCAGCAATGAGGATAATCCTCAAGTTACGGACCCAGTCCGTATAATTGCTACCATCATCTTTCAACTTTGCTTTCTCAAGGAACGCATTAAAATTCAACGGAACAACAACACGAGCCATCTATCTACAATCAACATAAACAAGCAAGATACTATCAGGTACTAAGTTCATGATAAGTTTAAGTTCAATTAATCAAATTACTTAAGAACTCCCACCTTAGATAGACATCTCTCTAATCTTCTAAGTGATTACGTGATCCAAATCAACTAAACCATAACCGATCATCATGTGAGATGGAGTAGTTTTCAATGGTGAACATCGTTATGTTGATCATATCTACTATATGATTCACGCTCGACCTTTCGGTCTCCGTGTTCCGAGGCCATATCTGCATATGCTAGGCTCGTCAAGTTTAACCTGAGTATTCTGCGTGTGCAAAACTGGCTTGCACCCGTTGTAGATGGACGTAGAGCTTATCACACCCGATCATCACGTGGTGTCTGGGCACGACAAACTTTGGCAACGGTGCATACTCAGGGAGAACACTTCTTGATAATTTAGTGAGAGATCATCTTATAATGCTACCGTCAATCAAAGCAAGATAAGATGCATAAAAGGATAAACATCTCATGCAATCAATATAAGTGATATGATATGGCCATCATCATCTTGTGCTTGTGATCTCCATCTCCGAAGCACCGTTATGATCACCATCGTCACCGGCGCGACACCTTGATCTCCATCATAGCATCGTTGTCGTCTTACCAATCTTATGCTTCCATGACTATCACTACCGTTTACTAATAAAGTAAAGCATTACATCGCGATTGCATTGCATACAATAAAGCGACAACCATATGGCTTCTGCCAGTTGCCGATAACTCGGTTACAAAACATGATCATCTCATACAATAAAATTCAGCATCATGCCTTGACCATATCACATCACAACATGCCCTGCAAAAACAAGTTAGACATCCTCTACTTTGTTGTTGCAAGTTTTACGTGGCTGCTACGGGCTTAAGCAAGAACCAATCTCACCTACGCATCAAAACCACAACGATAGTTTGTCAAATAGACTCCGTTTTAACCTTCGCAAGGACCGGGCGTAGCCATACTTGGTTCAACTAAAGTTGGAGATACAGTCGCCCGCAAGCCACCTGTGTGCAAAGCACGTCGGGGGAACCGGTCTCGCGTAAGCGTACGCGTAATGTTGGTACGGGTCGTGTCGTCCAACAATGCCGTCGAACCAAAGTATGACATGCTGGTAGGCAGTATGACTTATATCGCCCACAACTTACTTGTGTTCTACTCGTGCATATAACATCAACATAAATAACCTAGGCTTGGATGCCACTGTTGGGTTTCGTAGTAATTTCAAAAACTTTCCTATGCACACGCAAGATCATGTGATGCATAGCAACGAGAGGGGAGAGTGCTGTCTACGTACCCACGCAGACCAACTGCGGAAGCGCTGACACAACGTAGAGGAAGTAGTCATACGTCTTCACGATCCAACCGATCAAGCACCGAAACTACGGCACCTCCGAGTTCGAGCACACGTTCAGCTCGATGACGATCCCCGGACTGCGATCCAGCAAAGTGTCGGGGAAGAGTTCCGTCAGCACAACAGCGTGGTGACGATCTTGATGTACTACAGCAGCAGGGCTTCGCCTAAACTCCGCTACAGTATTATCGAGGACTATGGTGGCTGGGGGCGCCGCACACGGCTAAGGAATAGATCACGTGGATCAACTTGTGTGTTCTAGGGTGCCTCTACCTCAGTATATAAAGGACTAGAGGGGGGAGGCTGGCCGGCCAAGGATTACCC
>NC_041382.1:778778001-778804670 GCF_002162155.2 Triticum dicoccoides
ATCCTAGTTGGAATAGGATTCGCGGAGGGGGAAAAGAGAGAGAGGGGGCCGGCCACCTCTCCTAGTCCTAATAGGACTAGGGGAAGGGGGAGGTGCGCAGCCCATGTAGGGCTGCCTCTTATCTTTTCCACTAAGGCCCATCATGGCCCATTTAGCTCCCGGGGGGTTCCGGTAACCTTCCCGGTACTCCGGTAAAATCCCGATTTCACCCGGAACACTTCCGATATCCAAACATAGGCTTCCAATATATCAATCTTTACGTCTCGACCAGTTCGAGACTCTTCGTCATGTCCGTGATCACATCCGGGACTCCGAACAACCTTCGGTACATCAAAATGCCTAAACTCATAATATAATTGTCATCGTAACCTTAAGCGTGCGGACCCTACGGGTTCGAGAACAATGTAGACATGACCGAGACATGTCTCCAGTCAATAACCAATAGCGGGACCTGGATGCCCATATTGGCTCCTACATATTCTACGAAGATCTTTATCGGTCAGACCGCATAAGAACATACGTTGTTCCCTTTGTCATCGGTATGTTACTTGCCCGAGATTCGATCATCGGTATCCCATACCTAGTTCAATCTCGTTTCCGGCAAGTCTCTTTACTCGTTCCGTAATACATCATCTCGCAACTAACTCATTAGTTGCAATGCTTGCAAGGCTTATGTGATGTGCATTACCGAGAGGGCCCAGAGATACCTTTCTGACAATCGGAGTGACAAAACCTAATCTCGAAATACGCCAACCCAACATGTACCTTTGGAGACACCTGTAGTACTCCTTTATAATCACCCAGTTACGTTGTGACGTTTGGTAGTACCCAAAGTGTTCCTCCGGTAAATGGGAGTTGCATAATCTCATAGTTACAGGAACATGTATAAGTCATGAAGAAAGCAATAGCAACATACTAAATGATCGGGTGCTAAGCTAATGGAATGGGTCATATCAATCAGATCATTCTATTAATGATGTGATCCCGTTAATCAAATAACAACTCATTGTTCATGGTTAGGAAACATAACCATCTTTGATTAACGAGCTAGTCAAGTAGAGGCATACTAGTGACACTTTGTTTGTCTATGTATTCACACATGTATTATGTTTCCGGTTAATACAATTCTAGCATGAATAATAAACCTTTTATCATGATTATAAGGAAACAAAATAATAACTTTATTATTGCCTCTAGGGCATATTTCCTTCACCACATTGCTATGCGAGCTCGGGACATGCTAGGCGGTCCGGTTGTCGATTACTCCGGGCGCGCTTGAAGTTGTCCGGGTCCTTAATCGACGAACTAGTGGATTGCCTTAAGAGGCTGCTTTACGCTTCTGCTGCGAGGGCCACAGTGTGCTCCTCCGTCCGGAGAGAGCGCTCTGTGTTTCCATTAACTGCGATGACCCCCCGAGGCCCTGGCATCTTGAGCTTGAGATATGCATAATGCGGTACCGCATTGAATCTTACAAATGTGGTTCGCCCGAGCAGTGCATGGTAGCCACTTCGGAATGGGACTATGTCGAAGATTAACTCTTCGCTTCGTAAGTTATCCGGAGATCCGAAGACCACTTACAGTGTGACTGAGCCTGTGCAATGGGCCTCTACACCTGGTATGACGCCTTTAAAGATCGTTTTAGTGGGTTTGATCCTTGAGGGGTCTATACCCATTTTGCGCACTGTGTCCTGATAAAGCAGGTTCAGGCTGCTGCCGCCGTCCATTAGGACTCGAGTGAGGTGAAATCCGTCAATGATTGGGTCTAGGACCTGTGCGGCAAATCCGCCATGACGGATGCTAGTGGAGTGGTCCATGCGATCGAAGGTGATCGGACAAGAGGACCATGGGTTGAACTTGGGGGCGACTGGCTCCAACGCATATACGTCCCTGAGCGCACGCTTCCGCTCCCTCTTGGGGATTTGGGTTGCATATATCATGTTCACCGTCCGCACTTGTGGGGGGAACCTCTTCTGTCCTCCGGTGATCGGCTGCCAGGGCTCCTCCTCATCATCGCTATGTTACCCCTTATCTTTGTTTTCGGCATTTAACTTGCCGGCCTGCTTGAACACCCAACAGTCCCTGTTGGTGTGGTTGGCTGGCTTGTCGGGGGTGCCGTGTATTTGACACGAGCGATCGAGTATACGGTCCAAACTGGACGGGCCCAGAGTGCTTCTTTTCAATGGATTTTTCCGCTGACCGGGTTTAGAGCCTTTGAATCCGGCATTGACTGCCGTATCCTCGGTATTGTCGCTGTTACTGTGGCGCTTATGCTTGTTGCGACGTGACCTGCCATTACCGTCCTTGGTATCCGAAGTACCATGGTTCTTTGATATGTTATTACTGCGAGCCAGCGAGCTGTCTTCTCCCGCGCAAAAGCGGGTCATGAGTGTCGTGAGGGCTGCCATAGATTTCGGCTTTTCCTGACCAAGGTGCCGGGCTAGCCACTCGTCGCGAATGTTGTGCTTGAAAGCTACTAGGGCCTCTGCATCTAGACAGTCGACGATTTGATTTTTCTTTGTTAGGAACCGTGTCCAGAATTGCCTGGCCGATTCCTCTGGCTGCTGAATTATGTGGCTCAAGTCATCAGCATCTGGTGGTCGCACATAAGTGCCCTGAAAGTTGTCGAGGAATGCGGCTTCCAGATCTTCCCAACAGCCAATGGACTCTGCTGGCAAGCTGTTGAGCCAATGCCGAGCTGGTCCTTTGAGTTTGAGTGGGAGGTATTTGATGGCATGTAGGTCATCACCGCGGGCCATGTGGATGTGTAGGAGGAAATCCTCGATCCATACAGCAGGATTTGTTGTGCCGTCGTATGATTATATATTGACAGGTTTGAAACCCTCTGGGATTTGATGATCCATCACTTCGTCTGTGAAGCATAAGGAGTGTGCGGCGCCTCTGTACTGGGCTATATCGCGAGGCAGCTCGAATGAGTCTTGCCCGCTGTGTTCGGTCCAGTCGGGCTTACTTTTATTGTATCCGGCGTAATGATTATCGTCTCGCATAGTGGCGCGCCCCCGTGATCCGTAGATCGATCTTGCATGTTTTGCTTTGTCCTCCAATACATCTTGCAGGTCTGGCGTATTTCCCCCTGCCTTTTTATTTGAATGACGTCAGGGTGCGGGCTGGGCTTTTGGCCGGAATGTCTCTCTGTCGTGGCCACGAGGTGGCCGATCAGCCGCGTCATACACCGGGGATGTAGGTTTCGGTGCTTCCTCCTCCAGTCGGGGTAGCAACCTGCACTTTGGGTAACTCTTGGAGGGGCGTTTGAGTTTATACTCCTCGGCCGCCAGGACTTCAGTCCATCTGTCAGGTAGCAAATGTTGATCAGCTTAAAGCTGCTGCTGCTTTTTCTTAAGGCTACTTGCCATGGCTATAAGCCGGCGCTTGAAGCGCTCTTGCTCGACGGGATCCTCCGGTGCAACGAATTCGTCATCGCCGAGGCTTGCCTTGTCTTCGGAGGGAGGCATGTAATTATCATCGTCCGCCTCTCCATCCGCCGCTCTCTCAGGAGAGCTGGCTCCTCCCTCCTCCTGCTCTAAATCTTGCTGGAGGGGATTGTTGTTGTCTTCGGCACTGTCCGGAGTGCTATTATCTCCGGTGCCGGTATCACCACTTTTGCCTTGGCGGGACTAAGAGCGGCGCCGCTGACGCCGGCGCTTGGTTTGCTTCTTGGAGGGGTCATCCTCCGTTGTCGCGTCGCCATTGCCTTCTTTAGGTGTGTCCACCATGTATATATCGTATGACGAGGTGGCTCTCCAGTGCCCTCTGGGCAGTGTTTCCTCTTCGAATCCCGCATCGTCGTCCATACCGTCGATGTCTTCGAAGTCGAAGTCGAGTATGTCGGTTAAGTCATCGATGGTCGCTACTAAGTGGGTGGTGGGTGGGCGGCGAAAGTCTTCATCATCCGCATCCCAATCCTGCCGGACGTAGTTCGGCCAGGATCCTCCTGACAAGGAGAGAGACCTTAATGAGTTCAGTATGTCGCCGAAAGGCGAGTGCTGAAAAATATCCGCGGAGGTAAACTCCATGATCGGCGCCCAATCGGATTCGATAGGAATGGGCGCAGGCGGTTCGGAGTCCGTGGCCGGAGAAGAATCCGGCAGTTTGGCAACATGGCTCTCGTGAAGGGCAGGGTCGATATTCGGCTCGATCGTCGCAGAGGATACGGCCTTCGTGACGGGGTCTATCCACCCGTCCACGGATGGCGAAACTGGCTCCGAATTGAGGGTCGGAGCAGCTGCCAGCGTGATCTCCTGAACACGGTCCACTGGTAGAGCTAAATCATACTCATCGTAACCGCGCGACGCAGAAGGCAGGGGCTCGAATCCGTCGAAGATCAAGTCTTCGCGGACGGCCGTGTAGTTTAAGCTTCCAAACCTGACCTAGTGGCCAAGGGCGTAACTTTCGATCTGTTCCAGATGGCCAAGCGAGTTGGCCCGCAGTGCGAAGCCGCCGAACATAAGGATCTGTCCGGGGAGAAAAGTCTCACCCTGGACTGCATCGCTATCGATGATCGTAGGAGCCATCAAGCCTAACGGCGACGACACAGAGGAACTCCCAATGAAAGCACCAATGTCAGTGTCCAAACCGGCGGATCTTGGGTAGGGGGTCCCGAACTGTGCGTCTAAGGCGGATGGTAACAGGAGGCAGGGAACACGATGTTTTACCCAGGTTCGGGCCCTCTTGATGGAGGTAAAACCCTACGTCCTGCTTGATTTATTCTTGATGATATGAGTATTACAAGAGTTGATCTACCACGAGATCGGAGAGGCTAAACCCTAGAAGCTAGCCTATGGTATGATTGTATGTTGTCCTACGGACTAAAACCCTCCGGTTTATATAGACGCCGGAGGGGGCTAGGGTTACACAAGGTTGGTTACAAAGGAGGAGATATACATATCCATATTGCCTAGCTTGCCTTCCACGCCAAGTAGAGTCCCATCCGGACACGAGACGAAGTCTTCAATCTTGTATCTTCATAGTCTAACAGTCCAGCCATAGGATATAGTCCGGCTGTCCGGAGACCCCCTATTCCAGGACTCCCTCAGTAGCCCCGTAACCAGGCTTCAATGACGATGAGTCCGGCGTGCAGTATTGTCTTCGGCATTGCAAGGCGGGTTCCTCCTCCGAATACATCACGAAAGAATTTGAATACAAGGATAGTGTCCGACCCTGCAATACAAGTTCCACATACCACCGTAGAGAGAATAATATTTCCACAAATCTAATCTGCTGACTTGTTTTGGCAACATGACATTATGCCATGGCCCGGTGATTATTCAAACCGTTTCCTTTAACTAACCCCGCACATAACGCGAGGCAGTTTTTTGACACGTCTTGTCAAAGCAGAGATCGTGTCCCCCTTATTACGGTATTCTCATCAATACGGGTGTGGGTAACCCAACCGCGCCATCGATTATGGCGCTTGGATAAGCGAGTTTTACTAGGCTAGTGGGGGTGCATAGTTTCGGCCGCCCTTATCAAGGGACAAGGTTTAACCTTTTTCTACCCACGCCTTCTTCCTCCTTGCCCATCCATTCTTGCGCACTCGAGCTCCAACGCCCAAGTCCACATCCTTCCCCTCAACCTTCTCCATTCATGTCCGGAGCGGGAGGCAAATGGATGGCTTCCTCCGTTATGGAGGGACACATCAAGAAGCTGCACGGAGCTAGATACATAGCCGCGAACATCGCGCATCGGCTGCCCGCTGTGGGGCAGATCATTCCTACCCCTGAACCTCACGAGAGGGTAGTCTTCCTCCACCACTTCCTCCGCAGACTGGGGTTTCCCCTCCATCCATTCATCCGTGGTCTCATGTTCTACTACAGGCTGGACTTCCATGATCTGGCCCCGAACTTCATCGTCAACATTTCGTCGTTCATCGTCGTGTGTGAGGCTTTCCTCCGCATCCGGCCCCACTTCGGCCTGTGGTTAAAGACCTTCAATATCAAGCCGAAGGTAGTGGGCGGCCAACAAGCAGAATACGGCGGAGCCATGGTGGGCAAGATGCCCAACGTTATATGGCTTGAAGGCTCCTTCGTGGAGACCATAAAGGAGTGGCAATCGACGTGGTTCTACATCACCGAGCCGCGTGACGCCAAATGGGTGGCTGCCCCAAAGTTTCAATCCGGAATCCCCACGCGGCTCACCTCCTGGAAAGAGAAGGGCATGTCCTGGGGTTCATCGGTGGAGCTGGACGGACTCCAGAAATGTATCCAGAATATGGCAAGAAAGAAGCTCAAGCTTGTCAACATAGTCCAGGTCATGCTCATCCGCCGGATCCTCCCGTGTCAACAACGGGATTTCAACTTGTGGGAGTTTGACCCGGCCCAGCACCAGACTCTGAGCGAGCTCTTCGACACGATGCACAAGGACGTCTGGACGGTGCTGTTTAAGGGCGCCGAGGTCCCTCCCTCCCTCACCGAGGACCGCGGGCTAAGCGCGAAGCGCAGAGCGCATTCGGTGAGTTCTATACATCTGGTAGGATATTTTATTTTCCCTAGCTTAATCATGTGCAGGGTCTGATCTCCATGCCTTTGATAGGACTGGGTGGAGACGTCGGGTAGATTAACTGTCCGGCCCCTCTGCCCGAAGACACTGCGGACGCTCTCCTTACGGAGATGCTGACTCTGGCCCCTTATAAGGTGCCGGAGAAGACCAAGAAGGCCAAGGGAACCCGAAAGAGTTCTCGACGCTAGGTGTTATCAGACTCATCGTCCGATAACTCTGCGACACACTCCTCCCCCGAAGACGAGGAGGAAGAAGAAGATGCTCCCCCTTCAGTTGGGGGAGAGAAGAAAAGGAAGGCCGCCCCAACCGGGTGGGGGGCGAAGGGTCCAAGAAGGGAAGGACTCTCCTTCTGGACTATTCCACCACCGCCGCTGAAGGCGAAGACGAGTGGCTACTCAGGTCCAAGCCCCTGGCGAAGTCGTAAGTATTCAGATGCCAGAATAACTCATAGCATACCTTTGTCGCACTGCCTCTCCTAACGCTAAATTATGACTATGCAGACCGCCGCGAGCCCGTGTCGACGTATCGTCGGGCGGCTCCCTGGGCTCGTCGGATATGGATAGCGATCCACTTCCGACCGGCACCTCCCCTTGCCCTATGGACAACGCCGAGGTATTGTCTCAAGAGGCACTGGGCCGAGGGGAGACAGTCCCGGAGGCGCCTCAAGGCGACCTTCCGGACTCCGGGAGCAGAGGGAGCAAGGCTGCCGAGGGCTCCGAGTTCGGCCCTCAGCCAAACACCGCGCCGGAACCCCCAGTGGTTCCGGACTCGGGCAGGCGGCCTCCTTCCAAAAGGGGCAAAACGCCTGTGCCGGTGACCTCTGTCCATCCAGAGGCACCGCACAATCTGTTGGGAGCGCTTCGCAGCACTTCCATCGACGAAGAGCACCGCACTATTATGAGTGCGGTGGTCCAGAAGGTTCAGTCCGCCAAGAGCGGACTGACTGAAGCCTGTGCCAGCCTTCTAACAGGCTTAGAGGTAAGTTTTTGAAATATAGGAAAAATATTACTGCATAGACAATAGCCCCTGATACTCTGTCCGGTGTTCAAAAAGAAAAGCCGAACAGAGGATCAAACAATATCGCAAGAGTCTAATATAAGTATGTCTATATGCATATGCAGGCTTCGCTGTTGGCCTCTGCCACACTGACTGCGGAGGTCGCCGCACTGAAGGAGGACCTTAAAGGGTCCAAGGACGAGCTCGGCCTTGCCAAGAGGCAGCTTGAGGAGAACAAAAGTAAGTAGTACCTAGTCCATGGATATGTATAAAAACAATGCGATTGCAAAATGACAGAATCATCATAAATTTGCCAGGGGCCACGACCGAGGAGGCGACCCTGAAGCAAGCGCTATCCGAGGCCGAAAACAAAGCGGCCAAGGAGTGCACCGAGCGGGAGAGGCATGAGGCTCGGGTGGGCGAGGTGCAGCAAGAGCTCCACACTCTCGTGACGAAGCACGAGGCGTTGGAGCTTGACTTGAAGATGCGAGATTCCGAGCGTGCTGCGGCGCTCGAGAGCGCAAAGAGTGCCAAGGCCAAAGCCCAAAAGGCCCTCCAGGAGATTGATGCGATGAAGAAGATAGTGGCGGGTAAGGCATTCTATATGCAAAGCAAGCATGTGAAAGTGAATTACTTGTTACGTACCCGAATCCGGAGCTCTCCAGGAGCATTCGCAGATTTGCCCCACAGCGTGTCGGATGCGGCACAGTTTTACCAGGCCGAGGAGGGAAGCTCAACGGAGAAGATGTTCTGGTCTCAGTATACTAGGACCGAACACCCGATGCCTCTGAGCGACCAGCTGAAGCAACTGGTCGAGCTGCACAAGGCGGCCGAACAGGCCATGAAGGGCTTTATAGTCCGGATGTGGCCTGTCGATGCCCTTCCCAACAGCTACTTCGGCCTGGTGAAGCGGCTTGTGGATGCCTGCCCACGGCTTGAAGTCATCAAGCGTTCCGTCTGCATCGAAGGTGCACACCGGGCTTTCACCCATGTGAAGGTGCAATGGGCCAAGATGGCGCCGTGAAGTTGGTGAAGGAAGGGCCGCCGCAGGGCAAGGAGCATCGCCACCCCGAGATGTACTATGAGGGTGTCCTGAAGGGCGCTCGTCTGGTAGCGGACGAGTGTACGAAAGATATAATATTCGAGTAAACTCGCTCGTGCAATCCTGTATTTATGAAAACTTGTTCATATGCGCTATGCAACGCTTGTTGGAATTTAAAATATTACCTTCTGTTTGGCTGTTTATCAAATCTAAGAGATGGCTAGTCGTCGGCTTCTGCCCCCACGCCACGAGTGCCGGGGTGTTCGGGATAAACCTGAGCACTCTTGTTCCAATTGTTGGGTCCTTCGAGGGAGGTGCTCAGCACAACGAACAAGGCAATCGGACTATAATGCGTTATCACTCTCACTTAGCCATAGAATTCTATAATTTTAAATTTCGGCGAAGCCCCTAGTATTCGAAAGGCCGAATTCGGGGTGCGATACACGCCTTAAGCCGGACAGGGCCGACTCCTCGCTCTAAGTGGCACAAGTCTTTAGGGACTCAAAAACCTCTCGAACAGCGACCGGTCTCTCGCCTGACAGTCGGTTTTAGCTTTCTGTACTGAGGTGCTTAGCCCAGCAGAACCGGGGCACAATCGCAGTAGTTCTCCCAGTGCTACCTTGGCCGATATAGCGAAATGTAAGGTACCAAAACATGGGAGCCGGGCAAACCCAACTATTGACCCAAGACATGATTCGGAGCTGATGCATATAATGCTATAAGTTCGGGGTGCCGCACTGTCGAAAGTGTTCGGACTTCTCACGCCGTATTATGGGGTATGCTTAAGCCCCTAGCGTATTGGTCGTACCAGAGTGTACGGGTGATGGATGTCATGAATGAACATATATATATATATAAGAAGAATGCAATAATAGTCTTAAGGCTATGCATTTTTTATTCAAATAGGTGCGTGAAAGCAGAATGATACAAGTAGTGCGATAAGCAAAAAGTAGGACTGTTTGACATGTCCCTTCCAAGGGCAAGCTGAGGAATAGTATTAAAACAAATATTTCACTCGTTATCGTAATCCACATGGGAGTTCTGTGGTGTGACGTAGCTTTCTGGCTCCTTGGTTGATGCATCATGTGTTCGGCAATCACGCTGCCGGACAGGGTTTCCAGAGATTAAAGTCCTGAAAGAGAAAAATAACAAAGCGGGAAGCCCCTAGTACGGTTTAAGCCGCGACTTGGGGCGTGCCGCCGTCGTGCCCCCTCCCCACCTGTGCCCATGGTATTTTTAATGCATAATTATGTACGCGTGGCACGGATTTCGCCGTTTGACTGTGGCCGGGGTGGGGGCCGCATTGCTATGCGAGCTCGGGACGTGCCAGGCGGTCCGGTTGTCGATTACTCTGGGCGCGCTTGAAGTTGTCCGAGTCCTTAATCGCCAAACTAGTGGATTGCCTTAAGAGGCTGTTTGCGCTTCTGCTGCGAGGGCTGCAGTGTGCTCCTCCGTGCGGAGAGAGCGCTCTGTGTTTCCATTGACTGTGATGACCCCATGAGGCCCTGGCATCTTGAGCTTGAGATATGCATAATGCGGTACTGCATTGAATCTTGCAAATGTGGTTCGCCCGAGCAGTCCATGGTAGCCACTGCAGAACGGGACTATGTCGAAGATTAACTCTTCGCTTCAGAAGTTATCCGGAGATCCGAAGACCACTTCCAATGTGACTGAGCCTGTGCAATGCGCCTCTACACCTGGTATGACGCCTTTAAAGGTCGTTTTAGTCGGTTTGATCCTTGAGGGGTCTACACCCATTTTGCGCACTGTGTCCTCATAAAGCAGGTTCAGGCTGCTGCCGCCGTCCATTAGGACTCGAGTGAGGTGAAATCCGTCAATGATTGGGTCTACGACCAGTGCGGCGAATCCGCCATGACGGATGCTAGTGGGGTGGTCCCTGCGATCGAAGGTGATCGGATAAGAGGACCATGGGTTAAACTTGGGGGCGACTGGCTCCAACGCATATACGTCCCTGAGCGCACGCTTCCGCTCCCTCTTGGGGATGTGGGTTGCGTATATCATGTTCACCGTCTGCACTTGTGGGGGAAACCTCTTCTGTCCTCCAGTGTTCGACTGCCGGGGCTCCTCCTCGTCATCGCTATGTGACCCCTTATCTTTGTTTTCGGCATTTAACTTCCCGGCCTGCTTGAACACCCAACAGTCCCTGTTGGTGTGGTTGGCTGGCTTGTCGGGGGGTGCCGTGTATGTGACACGAGCGATTGAGTATACGGTCCAAATTGGACGGGCCCGGAGTGCTTCTTTTGAATGCCTTTTTCCGCTGACCAGGTTTAGAGCCTTTGAATCCGGCATTGATGCGGTATCCTCGGTATTATCGCTGTTACTGTGGCGCTTATGCTTGTTGCGACGTGACCTGCCATTGCCGTCCTTGGTATCCGAAGTACCATGGTTCTTTGATATGTTATTACTGCGAGCCAGCCAGCTGTCTTCTCCCGCGCAAAAGCGGGTCATGAGTGTCATGAGGGCTTCCATAGATTTCAGCTTTTCCTGACCAAGGTGCCGGGCTAGCCACTCGTCGCGGATGTTGTGCTTGAAAGCTGCTAGGGCCTCTGCATCTGGACAGCCGACGATTTGATTTTTCTTTGTTAGGAACCATGTCCAGAATTTCCTGGCCAATTCCTCTGGCTGCTGAATTATGTGGCTCAAGTCATCAGCATCTGGTGGTCGCACATAAGTGCCCTGAAAGTTGTCGAGGCATGCGGCTTCCAGATCTTCCCAACAGCCAATGGAGGACTCTGCTGGCAAGCTGTTGAGCCAATGCCGAGCTGGTCCTTTGAGTTTGAGTGGGAGGTATTTGATTGCGTGTAGGTCATCACCGCGGGCCATGTGGATGTGCAGGAGGAAATCCTCGATCCATACCGCAGGATCTGTTGTGTCGTCGTATGATTCTATATTCACAGGTTTGAAACCCTCTGGGATTTGATGATCCATCACTTCGTCTGTGAATAATAAGGGGTGTGCGGCGCCTCTGTACTGGGCTATATCGCGACATAGCTCGAATGAGTCGTGCTCGCTGTGTTCGGCCCGGCCGAACTTACTTTTACTATATCTGGCGTGACGATTATCGTCTCGCATAGTGC
Organism: Triticum dicoccoides; assembly: GCF_002162155.2. Taxonomy (NCBI): domain Eukaryota; kingdom Viridiplantae; phylum Streptophyta; class Magnoliopsida; order Poales; family Poaceae; genus Triticum; species Triticum dicoccoides. Next base: position 778,789,651 of record NC_041382.1, read on the forward strand.
CGCGCCCCCATGATCCGTAGATCGATCTTGCATGTTTTGATTTGTCCTCCAATACGTCTCACAGGTCTGGCGTATTCCCCCCTGCCTTTTTATTTGAATGACGTCGGGGTGCGGGCTGAGCTTTTGGTTGGAATGTCTCTCTGTCGCGGCCACGAGGTGGCCGATCAGCCATGTCATACGCCGGGGATGTAGGTTTCGGTGCTTCCTCCTCCAGTCGGGGTAGCAACCTGCACTTTGGGTAACACTTGGAGGGGCGTTCGAATTTATACTCCTCGGCCGCCAGGACTTCAGTCCATCTGTCAGCTAGCAAATGTTGATCAGCTTGAAGCTGTTGGTGCTTTTTCTTAAGGCTACTTGCCGTGGCTATAAGCCGGTGCTTGAAGCGCTCTTGTTCGACGGGGTCCTCCGGCACGGCGAATTCGTCATCGCCGAGGTTTGCCTCATCTTCGGAGGGAGGCATGTAATTATCATCCTCCGCCTCTCCATCCGCCGCTCTCACAGGAGAGCTGGCTCCTCCCTCCTCCTGCTCTAAATCTTGCTGGAGGGGATTGTTGTTGTCTTCGGCACTGTCCGGAGTGCTATTATCTCCGGTGCCGGTATCACCACTTTTGCCTTGGCGGGACTTAGAGCGGCGCCGCTGACGCCGACGCTTGGTTTGCTTCTTGGAGGGGCCATCCTCTGTTGCCGCGTCGCCATTGCCTTCTTTGGGTTTGTCCACCATGTATATATCGTATGATGAGGTGGCTGTCCAGTGCCCTGTGGGTAGTGATTCCTCTTTGACTCCCTCATCGTCGTCAATACCGTCGATGTCTTCGGAGTCAAAGTCGAGCATGTCGGTTAAGTCATCGATAGTGGCTACTAAGTGGGTGGTGGGTGGGCGGCGAAAGTCTTCGTCATCTGCATCCCAATCCTGCCCTCAGTATGTCGCCGAAAGACAAGTGCTGAAAAATATCCGCGGAGGTAAACTCCATGATCGGCGCCCAATCGGATTCGTTAGGAACGGGCGCAAGCGGTTCAGAGTCCGTGGCCGGAGAAGAATCTGGCAGTTTGGCAACACGGCTCTCGTGAAGGGCAGGGTCGATATTCGGCTCGATCGCCGCAGAGGATACGGCCTTCGTGACGGGGTCTATCCACCCATCCACGGATGGCGAAGCTGGTCCCGAATTGAGGGTCGGAGCGGCTGCCGGCGCGATCTCCTGAACACGATCCGATGGTAGATCTAAATCATACTCATCGTAATCGCGTGGTAAACAAGGCAGGGGCTCGAATCCGTCGAAGATCAAGTCTCCGCGGATATCGGCCGTGTAGTTTAATCTTCCAAACCGCAGTGCGAGTTGGCCCGCAGTGCGAAGCCGCCGAACACAAAGATCTGTCCGGAGAGAAAAGTCTCACCCTGGACTGCATCGCTATCGATGATCATAGGAGCCATCAAGCCTAACGGCGATGACACAGAGGAACTCTCAATGAAAGCACCAATGTCGGTGCCGGCGGATCTCGGGTAGGGGGTCCCGAACTGTGCGTCTAAGGCGGATGGTAACAGGAGGCAGGGAACACGATGTTTTACCCAGGTTCGGGCCCTCTTGATGGAGGTAAAACCCTACATCCTGCTTGATTTATTCTTGATGATATGAGTATTACAAGAGTTGATCTACCACGAGATCGGAGAGGCTAAACCCTAGAAGCTAGCCTATGGTATGATTGTATGTTGTCCTATGGACTAAAACCCTCCGGTTTATATAGACACCGGAGGGGGCTAGGGTTACACAAGGTCGGTTACAAAGGAGGAGATATACATATCCGTATTGCCTAGCTTGCCTTCCACGCCAAGTAGAGTCCCATCTGGACACGAGACGAAGTCTTCAATCTTGTATCTTCATAGTCTAACAGTCCGGCCAAAGGATATAGTCCGGCTGTCCGGAGACCCCCTAATCCAGGACTCCCTCAGCCACCATTCATAATTCTTTCATACATGTCACTCATGAGTCATTGCATATCCCGGTACACCGCCGGAGGCATTCATATAGAGTCATATATTGTTCTAAGTATCGAGTTGTAATTCTTGAGTTGTAAGAAATAAAAGTGCAATGATTGTAGATAGATGGCCCGTGCTATTGTTCCGTTGAATTTTAATGCGTTCCTTGAGAAAGCAAAGTTGAAAGATGATGGTAGCAATTACACGGACTGGGTCCGTAACTTGAGGATTATCCTCATTGCTGCACAGAAGAATTACGTCCTAGAAGCACCGCTAGGTGCCAGGCCTGCTGCTGGAGCAACACCAGATGCTATGAACGTCTGGCAGAGCAAAGCTGATGACTACTCGATAGTTCAGTGTGCCATGCTTTATGGCTTAGAATCGGGACTTCAACGACGTTTTGAATGTCATGGAGCATATGAGATGCTCCAGGAGTTGAAGTTAATATTTCAAGAAAATGCCCGGATTGAGAGATATGAAGTCTCCAATAAATTTTATAGCTGCAAGATGGAGGAGAATAGTTCTGTAAGTGAACATATACTCAAAATGTCTGGGTATCATAATCACTTGACTCAACTAGGAGTTAATCTTCCTGTTGATAGTGTCATTGACAGAGTTCTTCAATCACTTCCACCAAGCTACAAGAGCTTCGTGACGAACTATAACATGCAAGGGATGGATAAGACAATTCCCGAGCTCTTCGCAATGCTAAAGGCTGCGGAGGTAGAAATCAAGAAGGAGCATCATGTGTTGATGGTCAACAAGACCGCCAGTTTCAAGAAAAAGGGCAAAGGGAAGAAGAAGGGGAACTTCAAGAAGAACAATAAGCAAGTTACTGCTCAGGAGAAGAAACCCAAATCTGGACCTATGCCTGAAACTGAATGCTTCTACTGCAAGCAGACTGAACACTGTAAGCGGAACTGCCCCAAGTATTTGGCGGATAAGAAGGATGGCAAGGTGAACAAAGGTATATGTGATATACATGTTATTGATGTGTACCTTACTAGAGCTCGCAGTAGCACCTGGGTATTTGATACTGGTTCTGTTGCTAACATTTGCTACTCAAAACAGGGACTACGGATTAAGCGAACACTGGCAAAGGACGAGGTGACGATGCGCGTGGGAAATGGTTCCAAAGTCGATGTGATCACGGTCGGCACGCTACCTCTACATCTACCTTCGGGATTAGTTTTAGACCTAAATAATTGTTATTTGGTGCCAGCGTTGAGCATGAACATTATATCTGGATCTTGTTTGATGCGAGACGGTTATCAATTTAAATCAGAGAATAATGGTTATTCTATTTATATGAGTAATATATTTTATGGTCATGCACCCTTGAAGAATGGTCTATTTTTGATGAATCTCGATAGTAGTGATACACATATTCATAATGTTAAAGCCAAAAGATGCAGAGTTGATAATGATAGTGCAACTTATTTGTGGCACTGCTGTTTAGGTCATATCGGTGTAAAGCGCATGAAGAAACTCCATACTGATGGACTTTTGGAATCACTTGGTACTTGCGAACCGTGCCTCATGGGCAAGATGACCAAAACGCCATTCTCCGGTACTATGGAGAGAGCAACGGATTTGTTGGAAATCATACATACAGATGTATGTGGTCCAATGAATATTGAGGCTCGTGGCGGATATCGTTATTTTCTCACCTTCACAGATGATTTAAGCAGATATGGGTATATCTACTTAATGAAACATAAGTCTGAAACATTTGAAAAGTTCAAAGAATTTCAGAGTGAAGTTGAAAATCATCGTAACAAGAAAATAAAATTTCTACGATCTGATCATGGATGAGAATATTTGAGTTACGAGTTGGGCTACATTTGAAACAATGCGGAATAGTTTCGCAACTCACACCACCCGGAACACCACAGCGTAATGGTGTGTCCGAATGTCGTAATCGTACTTTACTAGATATGGTGCGATCTATGATGTCTCTTACAGATTTACCGCTATCGTTTTGGGGTTATGCTTTAGAGACGGCTACATTCACGTTAAATAGGGAAACATCGAAATCCGTTGAGACGACGCCTTATGAACTGTGGTTTGGCAAGAAACCAAAGTTGTCGTTTCTAAAAGTTTGGGGCTGCGATGCTTATCTGAAAAAGCTTCAACCTGATAAGCTTGAACCCAAATCGGAGAAATGTGTCTTCATAGGATACCCAAAGGAAACTGTTGGGTACACCTTCTATCACAGATCCGAAGGCAAGACTTTCGTTGCTAAGAATGGATCCTTTCTAGAAAAGGAGTTTCTCTCGAAAGAAGTGAGTGGGACGAAAGTAGAACTTGATGAGATAACTGTACCTGCTCCCTTATTGGAAAGTAGTACATCACAAAAACCGGTTTCTGTGACACCTACACCAATTAGTGAGGAAGCTAATGATAATGATCATGAAACTGTAGATCAAGTTACTACCGAACCTCGTAGATCAACCAGAATAAGATCCGCACCAGAGTGGTACGGTAATCCTATTTTGGAAGTCATGCTACTAGATCATGATGAACCTACGAACTATGAAGAAGCGATGGTGAGCCCAGATTCCGCAAAATGGCTAGAAGCCATGAAATCTGAGATGGGATCCATGTATGAGAACAAAGTGTGGACTTTGGTTGACTTGCCCATTGATCGGCAAGCAATTGAGAATAAATGGATCTTCAAGAAGAAGACTGACACTGACGGTAATGTTACTGTCTACCAAGCTCGACTTGTTGCAAAAGGTTTTCGACAAGTTCAAGGGATTGACTACGATGAGACCTTCTCACCCATAGCGATGCTTAAGTCTGTCCAAATCATGTTAGCAATTGCCGCATTTTATGATTATGAAATTTGGCAAATGGATGTTAAAACTGCATTCCTGAATGGATTTCTGGAAAAAGAGTTGTATATGATGCAGCCAGAAGGTTTTGTCGATCCAAAGGGAGCTAACAAAGTGTGCAAGCTCCAGCGATCCATTTATGGACTGGTGCAAGCCTCTCGGAGTTGGAATAAATGCTTTGATAGTGTGATCAAAGCATTTGGTTTTGTACAGACTTTTGGAGAAGCCTATATTTACAAGAAAGTGAGTGGGAGCTCTGTAGCATTTCTGATATTATATGTGGATGACATATTATTGATTGAAAATGATATAGAATTTCTGGATAGCAGAAAGGAATATTTGAATAAGAGTTTTTCAATGAAAGACCTCGGTGAAGCTGCTTACATATTGGGCATTAAGATCTATAGAGATAGATCAAGACGCTTAATTGGACTTTCACAAAGCACATACCTTGACAAAGTTTTGAAGAAGTTCAAAATGGATCAGGCAAAGAAAGGGTTCTTGACTGTGTTACAAGGTGTGAAGTTGAGTAAGACTCAATGTCCGACCACCGCAGAAGATAGAGAGAAAATGAAAGATGTTCCCTATGCTTCGGCCATAGGCTCTATCATGTATGCAATGCTGTGTACCAGACCTGATGTGTACCAAAGTAATCCTGGAGCGTATCATTGGACAGCGGTCAAGAACATCCTGAAGTACCTGAAAAGGACTAAGGATATGTTTCTCATATATGGAGGTGACAAAGAGCTCATCGTAAATGGTTACGTTGATGCAAGCTTTGACACTGATCCGGACGATTCTAAATCGCAAACCGGATACGTGTTTATATTGAACGGTTGAGCTGTCAGTTGGTGCAGTTCTAAACAAAGTGTCGTGGCGGGATCTACATGTGAAGCGGAGTACATAGCTGGTTCGGAAGAAGCAAATGAAGGAGTCTGGATGAAGGAGTTCATATCCGATCTAGTTGTCATACCTAGTGCATCGGGTCCAATGAAAATCTTTTGTGACAATACTGGTGCAATTGCCTTGGCGAAGGAATCTAGATTTCACAAGAGAACCAAGCACATCAAGAGACACTTCAATTCCATTCGGGATTTAGTCCAAGTGGGAGACATAGAAATTTGCAAGATACATACGGATCTGAATGTTGCAAACCCGCTGGCTAAGCCTCTTCCACGAGCAAAACATGATCAGCACCAAGGCTCCATGGGTGTTAGAATCATTACTGTGTAATCTAGATTATTGACTCTAGTGCAAGTGGGTGACTGAAGGAAATATGCCCTAGAGGCAATAATAAAGTTATTATTTATTTCCTTATATCATGATAAATGTTTATTATTCATGCTAGAATTGTATTAACCGGAAACATAATACATGTGTGAATACATAGACAAACAGAGTATCACTAGTATGCCTCTACTTGACTAGCTCGTTGATCAAAGATGGTTATGTTTTCCTAACCATAGACATGAGTTGTCATTTGATTAACGGGATCACATCATTAGGAGAATGATGTGATTGACTTGACCCATTCCATTAGCTTAGCACTTGATCATTTAGTTTGTTGCTATTGCTTTCTTCATAACTTATACATGTTCCTATGACTATGAGATTATGCAACTCCCGTTTACAGGAGGAACACTTTGTGTGCTACCAAACGTCACAACATAACTGGGTGATTATAAAGGTGCTCTACAGGTGTCTCCGAAGGTACTTGTTGGGTTGGCGTATTTCGAGACTAGGATTTGTCACTCCGATTGTCGGAGAGGTATCTCTGGGCCCTCTCGGTAATGCACATCACTTAAGCCTTGCAAGCATTGCAACTAATAAGTTAGTTGCGGGATGATGTATTACGGAACGAGTAAAGAGACTTGCCGGTAACGAGATTGAACTAGGTATTGAGATACCGACGATCGAAATCTCGGGCAAGTAACATACCGATGACAAAGGGAACAACATATGTTGTTATGCGGTCTGACCGATAAAGATCTTCGTAGAATATGTGGAAGCCAATATGAGCATCCAGGTTCCGCTATTGGTTATTGACCGGAGACACGTCTTGGTCATGTCTACATAGTTCTCGAACCCGTAGGGTCGGCACGCTTAAAGTTTCGGTGACGATTGTATTATGAGTTTATGTGATTTGATGTACCGAAGGTAGTTCGGAGTCCCGGATGAGATCGAGGACATGACGAGGAGTTCAAAATGGTCGAGACGTAAAGATCGATATATTGGACGACTATATTCGGACATCGGAAAGATTCCGAGTGATTCGGGTATTTTCGGGGGTACCGGGGAGTTACGGGAATACAAGGAAGAAGTAATGGGCCTCATGGGCCAAGTGGTGGAAGAGAGGAGGCAGGGCGCGCGCCCCCCTAGCCCAAACCGAATTGGACTAGGGGGGCGGCCCCCCTTTCCTCCTTCTCCTCCTTCCTTTCCTCCTCCTAGTAGGAGTACGAAAGGGGAGTCCTACTCCTACTAGGAGGAGGACTCCTCCTCCTGGCGCGCCCATAGAGGGCCGGCCGGCCTCCCCCCTTGCTCCTTTATATACAGGGGTAGGGGGCACCTCTAGACACACAAGTTGATCAGTTGATCTCTCCCAGCCGTGTGTGGTGCCCCCCTCCACCATATTCCACCTCGGTCATATCATAGCGGTGCTTAGGCGAAGCCCTACATTGGTAGCAACATCATCACCGTCACCACGCCGTCGTGCTGGCGGAACTCACCCGTGAAGCTCTGCTGGATCGGAGTTCGCAGGACATCATCGAGCTAAACGTGTGCTGAACTCGGAGGTGCCATGTGTTCGGTACTTGGATCGGTCGGATCGTGAAGACGTACGACTACATCAACCGCGTTGTGCTAACGCTTCCGCTTTCGGTCTACGAGGGTACGTGGACAACACTCTCCCCTCTCGTTGCTATGCATCACCATGATCTTGCGTGTGCGTAGGAAAAATTTTAAATTACTACGTTCCCAACATGATCAAGATTATGCTAGGTAGCATTCCACATCAAAAATTATCTTTTTTATCATTTACCTACTCGGGGACGAGCAGTAATTAAGCTTGGGGATGCTGATACGTCTCCGTCGTATCTATAATTTTTGATTGTGACATGCCAATATTATTCAACTTTCATATACTTTTGGCAACTTTTTATACTATTTTTGGGACTAACATATTGATCCAGTGCACAGTGCCAGTTCCTGTTTGTTGCATGTTTTTTGTTTCACGGAATATCCATATCAAACGGAATAAAAACTGACAGAGATTTTTTTTGGAATATATATGATTTTTGGGAAGAAGAATCCATGCGAGACGATGCTCGAGAGGCCCACGAGGTAGGGGGCGCGCCCAAGGGTGTCAGGCGCGCCCCTGACCCTCGTGGCCACCCTGTAAGGAGGTTGGTGCCCTTCTTTCGCCACAAGAAATCTAATTTCCGGATAGAGATCGTGTCAAAATTCCAGCCCAATCGGAGTTACGGATCTCCGGGAATATAAGAAACGTTGAAAGGGAAGAATCTGGGAACGCAGAAACAGAGAGAGACGGAAAGACAGATCCAATCTCGGAGGGGCTCTCGCCCTTCCCGTGCCATGGAGGCCATGGACCAGAGGGGAAACCCTTCTCCCATCTAGGGAGGAGGTCAAGGAAGAAGAAGAAGGAGGGGGGGCTCTCTCCCCCTCGCTTCCGGTGGCACCGGAGTGCCACCGGGGGCCATCATCATCACCGTGATCTACACCAACACCTCCGCCATCTTCATCAACATATCCATCACCTTCCCCCCTCTATATACAGCGGTCCACTCTCCCGCAACCCGTTGTACCCTCTACTTGAACATGGTGCTTTATGTTTCATATTATTATCCAATGATGTGTTGCCATCCTATGATGTCTGAGTAGATTTTCGTTGTCCTATCGGTGGTTGATGAATTGCTATGATTGATTTAATTTGCTTGTGGTTATGTTGCTGTCCTTTGGTGCCCATCATATTAGCGCGCGCATGGATCACACCATAGGGTTAGTTGTATGTTGATAGGACTATGTATTGGAGGGCAAGAGTGACAGAAGCTTCAACATAGCATAGAAATTGATGCATACGGGATTGAAGGGGGACCAATATATCTTAATGCTATGGTTGGGTTTTACCTTAATGAACATTAGTAGTTGCGGATGCTTGCTAATAGTTCCAATCATAAGTGCATAGAATTCCAAGTAAGGGATGACATGCTAGCAGTTGCCTCTCCCACATAATACTTGCTATCGGTCTAGTAAAGTAGTCAATTGCTTAAGGGACAATTTCGCAACTCCTACCACCACTTTTCCACACTCGCTATATTTACTTTATTGTTTCTTAATCTAAACAGCCCCTACTTTTTATTTACGTACTCTTTATTATCTTGCAAACCTATCCAACAACACCTACAAAGTACTTCTAGTTTCATACTTGTTCTAGGTAAAGCGAACGTCAAGCGTGCGTAGAGTTGTATCGGTGGTCGATAGAACTTGAGGGAATATTTGTTCTATCTTTAGCTCCTCGTTGGGTTCGACACTCTTACTTATCAAAAACTGTTGCGATCCCCTATACTTGTGGGTTATCAGAGACTGTTGGAAATATGCCCTAGAGGCAATAATAAAATGGTTATTATTATATTTCCTTGTTCATGATAATTGTCTATTGTTCATGCTATAATTGTATTAACCGGAAACCATAATACATGTGTGAATACATAGACTACAACATGTCCCTAGTAAGCCTCTAGTTGACTAGCTGGTTGATCAATATATGGTTATGGTTTCCTGACCATGGACATTGGATGTCATTGATAACGGCATCACATCATTAGGAGAATAATGTGATGGACAAGACCCAATCTTAAGCGTAGCACAAGATCGTGTAGTTCGTTTGCTAAAGCTTTTCTAATGTCAAGTATCATTTCCTTAGACCATGAGATTGTGCAACTCCCGGATACCGTAGGAATGCTTTGGGTGTACCAAACGTCACAACGTAACTGGGTGGCTATAAAGGTGCACTACAGGTATCTCCGAAAGTGTCTGTTGGGTTGGCATGAATCGAGACTGGGATTTGCCACTCCGTATGACGGAGAGGTATCTCTGGGCCCACTCGGTAATGCATCATCATAATGAGCTCAATGTGACCAACGAGTTGGTCATGGGATCATGCATTACAGAACGAGTAAAGAGACTTGCCGGTAACGAGATTGAACGAGGTATGGGGATACCGGCGGTCGAATCTCGGGCAAGTAACATACCGATAGGCAAAGGGAATTGCATACGGGATCAATTGATTCCTTGACATCGTTGTTCATCTGATGAGATCATCGTGGAACTTGTGGGAGCCAATATGGGTATCAAGATCCCGCTATTGGTTATTGGCCAGAGAGATGTCTCGGTCATGTGTGCATGGTTCCCGAACCCGTAGGGTCTACACACTTAAGGTTCGGTGACGCTAGAGTTGTTATGGGAAATAGTATGTGGTTACCAAAGGTTGTTCAGAGTCCCGGATGAGATCCCGGACGTGACGAGGAGTTCCGGAATGGTCCGAAGGTGAAGATCGATATATTGGACGAAGGGTATTGGAGTCCAGAATTGTTCCGGGGGTACCGGGTGACGACCAGCATGTCCGAAAGGGGTTTCGGAGGCCCCGGCAAGCGTTGGGGGCCTTATGTGCCAAGGGGGGGGGGCACATCAGCCCACTAAGGGGCTAAGCGCCCCTCCCACCCCATCTCACGTAACCTGGAGAGGTGAGGGCGCCTCCCCTAGGGCAGCCACCTCTCCCGTCTTGGGGGCAAGTTTCCTAGGGGTGGGGGCGCCCAAACCCATCTAGGGTTTCCCCTGTGGCCGCCGCCCCTACCCTAGGGAAACCCTAGGGCGCCTCCTCCTCCCCCCTTCCCCCTATATATAGTGAGGGAGAGAGAGGGCAGCCGCACCCTCCCCTGGCGCAGCCCTCTCCCTCTCCTACACCTCCCCCTCCTCCGTAGCGCTTGGCGAAGACCTACCGGAGAACCACGAGCTCCATCACCACCACGCCGTCGTGCTGCCGGAGTTCTCCCTCAACTTATCCTCTCCCCTTGCTGGATCAAGAAGGAGGAGACGTCCCCGGGCTGTACGTGTGTTGAACGCGGAGGCGCCGTTGTTCGGCGCTTGGATCGGAATCGACCGCGATCTGAATCGTTGCGTGTACGAATCCACCAACCACGTTCTTGTAACACTTCCGCTTAGCGATCTTCAAGGGTATGAAGATGCACTCCCTCTCTCTCTCGTTGCTAGTATCTCCTAGATTGATCTTGGTGACACGTAGGAAATTATTGCTACATTCCCCAACAGTTCCATGAATATAATGGTGTCACCAGCATATTATAAGATGGAAACCCCACCATCCACCAAATGTGGAATAAGACCACCTACCTGGCCATCCTCTTTCGCTCTATTAATGAGAACGGCCAACCTATCAACGACAACATTAAAATGGATCGGGGCAATCGGGTCTCACTGTGTCAGTCCTTTTTGCGTCTAGAAGAAATGACTGATATCTTCATTAACCTTAATCCCAATGTTGCCTTCCTATACAAATGATTCGACCTGCTTCCTCCTAGCTTGATCAAACCCTTCCATACGCAAGGCTTGCTGTAAAAATGGCCATTTCACTTTGAAAACCACTCCGTCGAGTTTCTTCGAATGCATTTCCTCCAAGGTTCATGCAGTACGACCACTCCCTCAAGAATGTGTCGTCCCGACATAAAGGCAGTTTGGGTTGGTTGAACAACTGAATGAGCAATCTGTGGCAGGCGTCACACTTTAGTATAAATCTTGAAGCTTACATTCTGCAAACAAATCCGTCTGAATTGCTCAATGCGAGTCGCTTCATCCTTCTTTGGTAACAAAGTAATTGTTCCAAACATCAATTTAAATAATTGTAAATGGCCATCAAACAGATCATGGAACATAGGCATCAGGTCGCCTTTAATAATATCCCGACACTTCTTATAAAATTCTATAGGGAAGCCATCCGGACCAGGTGCTTTGTTATTTTTCATCTGTGAAATAGCCTAGCGGTATCAAAATTTGTCTCGCGGGGCACTCTCCTGCCAAGTCCTACCGCCCGCTCGTTTTGCCTCGCGATTTATGCAGTAGTTCAATCCCGTACAAGGAAACGGTAAAAAGGTAAATCCCTCGAAAGAATTTATTTTTCAACGATGAAACTTGTGATTCTTGCATCTAAAATTGTCAAGTTTCAACCAGCTTCAGAGATATAATTTAAAACAATTTTTTTGATCGGTCGTAAACACAAGATAATTGATTTTTATTGGGATTTAAAATTTTGTTTAAGAGATTTTCTTTTAAAGTCATCCAAACATATTCAAAATGGATCTGATTAATTTGGAAGATGTGGCCGTTTAATAATATATATTAATGTTTGAAAATCGGAAGCCATAATAAAAAGCGGGCGCCCGGGGCATGTGTGCCCCCGCACTTGCGTGCCATAAATCTTCTCCCCTCTATGTATTACTCCCTGCGTCCCGTAATATAAGAGTGTTTTTGACACTGCATTAGTGTAAAAAGCGCTCTTATATTATGAGACGGAGGAAGTACCATTTATCTATGCATAATTTGTGCCACGTACCTAAAGGACAAAACTGGCTTAGCGGTGCTCTTATATCATGGATGAGAAAATTTCACAACAACGACCACACGCGCAGCTTAATCGGAGGTTTTCTGTGGGCTTGACTTGCATATGTAATTAACCGAACACTTTGCAAAAAGCACCAGAAATCAGCGGGCTACACGCAATCTCCAAGTCAAATATGCTATTAAGCATAGTGGCAGAAGGCAAAATAGGCAAACTCCCATGGGAGCATGTAAACATCCATGTATTTGTAATCAATACGATGATGAATGAAATACAGAGTTCACATAATTATTTCTGTGTTTGTCATTGTATTTTGTTTTCAAAACACATTGCACATGTGCATGTGAGTTTTCGAATGAATCACACATTCCAGGATCATATTAGTTATAGCATAGAATATAAACTCTTAATATGAACATACAAATATAATAAAAAAATATCATTGCCTCTAGTGCATATTTTCAACACCCAAAGCTTCTAGGGCCTTTTATCATTCAGAAAAAATCGTCAAAAAGTTTCATCGTGTTTGGATTACCGTAGTTATGGATTTTCTGAAAAACCAAAAGCGTGCAAAAACACCTGAACTGACACTGGGCACTAAATTAATATGTTAGTCCATAAAAATAATATAAAAGTCATATAAAACATAAAAAGTGATAATATAATAGCATTTAGGAATAAAAAATTATAGATAGGTTGGAGACGTATCATGTTTCCATGATAGCAATCTAGATATATTTTCTTATAGAAGTTTAAGTACATGCTTTCTACTACCTCTTATGAGCTTACAATGCCTATCTACTTTATCTCAACCCAAATCCTTTTAATTTTGACCAAGTTATGGAGAAGATACTACTCACAGTTTGTTAGTGGGTGAGCTAGTTACTGCATCTGTTTCAAAATAGAACCATCTAGAAAGCATATATTTAAACCTTAATAACTTTTAAATAACTCTATAAAAGGTTCTCATAAATGCGCTTCTAAATGCCTAGTTGGATATGCATCCAGTTGATTAACTTTTAAATAACCCTACAAAAGGTTCTCATAAATGCACTTCTAAATGCTTAGTTGGATAAGTATGCAATTAATATTTGCCTCTTACAACTATGTCTATTTAACCACCCCTATCTCGCTTGTTTTTCATCCACTCAATCACATCACCGATTCACCAAAGTCCCACATAACTATCTCAATATCTAAAATCCCATTAAGCAATCCAATAGCCATGAGGACATCGAGCTTCCTTCTCATCGTTGCTGCCGCATTCCTCTACACCATCGCCTCACCCGCCACGGGCTGTGGGGAATGGATGGGCAACCAATTGCGGAACACAACAATAGAGAATGGATTGGAACCAATCAGAAACATCAGCGACCAACGCATCTAGGTGCTCGGCAATTGGGCGGTGTTGGAGTTCGGAAAGTACACAAATTGTGTGCTCAAGTTCAACAAGGTGGTGAGTGGCAGACAACAACATGCATTTTTATTGTACTACGAACTCATCATCGATGCATCGGACGTCCGCGGGGTAGACGGCAAGTACAAGGCAAGGGTGCTCGTGCAGGAGGGGGTTCACAGACCCCATCTCCTCTCCTTTGCCAAGGTGAACTAGGCGGGTGGCAGTAACAACAATAGTTATAATTGTGATGTTGCAAATATGTTTGCTGGGTTTCTAATCGAATAATAAATATTCCTGTTGCATTGCCATGCATTTTGGAACATATCAAATTGCATTAAAAAAATCTGCAACTTGACTATGATAAGACCAGATGTTCTTTTTACAGGACAACATGATTAAGCTTTCCCATATAAATTTGCAGGTAGCATTTGCGTGCGACAATGAACACATCTGTTATCTTTTCTTTTTGAATGACCATGACAAAATACATTTTTGGCGTGCAGGAGCATATACTCCCTGAGCCAAAAGCAATACCTGTGAAAGATGATCTTATATTGTGGGACGGAGGGAGTATAACTTTAGCGCTATTAGTTGCAAAAAAGTAACAAGTCTGATTAGTTGTTGGATCGCCAGCATACTGGAATAACAAAAAGGTACCATTCGCAGATCAATACCGCATACTATATGTCATCACCCATGGCGCACCTAGGCCAAATCACCATCGACCAATGCAGAGATAACTTTATCCCAGGCTTTATACCTAGCTAAATAGGAGATCACGTGGGGAGAGGAACGCCAATCTGAACAGACGGCGCGGAAGCGACCGTAGTCTAGCAGGTCGTCTAGGTCTCCGGTCAAGCACCCGCCATCCGACAAGGCGCACCCAATCTTCGTGCAGGGTTGCCTATGGAGGAGTGTGGTCGGAGCTAGTTGTGGCGAAGGGCTCTCGCGACTCGCCAACGACAGCATTGATTGTATCTGACGCAAATATTTTAGATCGATCTGGGTTTTTCTCTCTCTTTGATTTTGAGAAGGCTAGATCGATCTGGTTATTACACTTGCGTAAGGAACTTGCGTCCTCGGGGGATCAGTGAATCAAGTGGAATCAACTCGGCCACGAGCCCACCACTCGAACTGTCCCTGGTCCCTGCGTAACCATTAATTTGG
>NC_041382.1:778805067-778823943 GCF_002162155.2 Triticum dicoccoides
ATGGTCTGATTAAAATTTTGTCACACATCAATTTGTGTTTTCTAAAATGAAAAAAAAAACACTCCTATGATAAGGTGTGGCTAGGTCTCAGTCGACTAAGACTTAATCAAGTGTCAGTCCAGTGACATGGTATATAAAAAAAGAAAAAAGAACAAAATAAGAAAGATTTTTTTGTATGAATCTCCATGCAAGATCAAAGGAATATAGTATTGACTGAGACATAATGGAGTCTCAGTCGACCGAGACTCAGCAAAACCATCTGCGGTAAGTATGATTTTAAAAATTGGTATTTTTTTTTTCCAGATGAACAGGGACGCAACCTCCCCGGCTCCATTCCTCATTGAAAAACGAAACCAGCAATGATACAAGATCTCAGCCTAAGGCTGCCAAGAATTACAAAGAGATTAAAGACTGAAAAAGCAAAAGCTAGGATCTACATAGTGGTGCTCAAACAGACTAATTTCCACCAAACACAGCGAGGTGTGTTGCACGCAGGCAAGCAAAAGGATTACAGAGCAATAGTTCATCCCAAAAGACATGGGTGCAAGACCACCTAGAAGAGTCGGGCTTGTGAACGCCAGCTATAGATTATTCGACTATTGTTGGGTATATATAAGAAGAATCAGGGTATTACAATTCCAATTTAATTGGCTCCATGCATATTTCCACCCATGGTCCAGACATGGGTGCAAGACCACCTAGAAGAGTCGGGCTTGTGAACAAAGGATATACACCTGCGTATATATAAGAAGAACCAGGGTATTAGAGTTCAAATTTAACTTGCTCCATGCATATTGCCACCCATGGTTCACCTAGCCTAGATATGCCTTGCATTATTGTTGGCAATGAAATGGTTATTATTGGAACTGGCTGAACTGGTTTTTCTACCACCTGTGTTCCTGCATGCATATATAGGAGGGCAATCATTAACACGCCAACTAAGTTGTCTGAACTACGACTCAAAAAATTTTGTGTGAACTAAATAAGTTTGGGCGGGTGCAAAAAGTAGCTCACCACTTAGAAACGCAACGACAGATATTGCACATATGGTCAATGAGGCTACAAGTACAGCACTCCATGCTACAACCATGTTCTTCACATCCCCCAACTCTTGATGACCAGGTATCGCTGCTGAGGTGGTATTGCAAAATATATTTAGCAAAGATGCGATCTCCAAACACAATGGTATCACCCGTGATGGCAGGCACCGCCGGGAAACTAAAACTCGGGTTCCTGTTAGTATCAATCAAAAGAGCATTTCCTCCAATACTTTTTACTGGGACAAACTTTTCTTGGGCAAGATCCACTAATCTGTAAATGTGCATCGACTGTGTAGCTTCTATATTGCCAAGCACCAGGATCTCAGAGTCGCATTCAACCAGCTCTGGCATGGGGAACTTATCCGCCGGACATGTGGCAACCAACTTGGGTGACAACCAGGAAGACCAAGGTAAACCCGATGTCGTTGAATGCTCTTGCCAAGGTGGGTCGATCCGGAAAATATTTAGATCCGAGCTAGATCTCTGCTCCTGCAACATGTAAAGTTTTCCTTTGAATGATAATGGGCTCGCATGTGGGTGGAAGGGTAAGGCAGATATACTCCACCGCTTGTGCCTTGTGCTAGCAAGGAGTATGAACGGTGTATTCTGGAACGCGATCATGACCCAGACGACTCCATCCGGACTCGTGCTCACAGCCGCAAACGCATTGGCCGGTAACGAGATTGGTCGCAAGATTTCTGTTAGAGTTATGTCTACTGGGAGAGTTATGTTTTCCGGGAGTTCCACAACGTCCCCAGTGAAAGGGTGGAGGAGGCATACACTGTCGCCGTATTGCCGCCCTGGCACGATGACGAACAGGCCCTCGGCTGGGCAGAGGACGAAGTGGTCTCTGAGAAGCGGAAGTCGAGGGCGGACGAAAGCTCCACTGGACAGGTTGAAGAAACGTTTTTTGCTGCGTTCCCGGGGATGGAGCCCGTGCCCTTCGGGCAGCATCATCCAGCGGCGCGGGTGGAACCGCGGATCGACTATTCCACGGCCGCGCGGGCAGACTGTGCTGGACCGCCAGTACCGGCAAACGGCACGGAAGCGGACGTAGTCGAGCAGGTCCCCGGCGAGCACCCGCCATCCGACAACGCGGACCAGATCCCCGTGCAGGGTCGTCCACGGCGAGACGTCGCCGGAGCTGGCGGTGGTAATGGCCGGTGGGCCATTGCGAAGCGAGGAGGAAGACATCCATCGATCTCGAACCCCGATCGATTTCGTAGTTTTCTGTTTTACCCTAGCGTAGCCTACGGGTACCAACGCTCGTACGAGTATCTTCAACAAATTAGCCTGCCTGGGCCTGGCCGGTTTGTTTTTTAACATAAGGCCTGGCCTCGGGATGGTTGAGTTGGGCTTTTGTTCCGATGTCTATTTGCTCACGGGTCTAGAAATATTGGATCCAAAATTCTCCTAAAAAATGTTACGCTAAAAAAAGTTAAGCTTTGTTTGCAAGGAAAGAGTTTTATTCCATACTAGCAAAAATGCCCGTGCGTTGCAACGGGAGAAAAAACACACACGTCCTAACCCAATAAATTAAATATGTGATGTTGTAATAATTTATATACCACAAAAGGTGTAATCAAAAGGATAATTCATAAGTCGGACATGAAACACATTTTTTGAGTTTCCCGTGTGTGCCCTAATCTGTGTGTATATATATTAGTACAACATCGCCTAACCCTTATCCAGCTATGGACGGTGTTCGTGTCCTTTTCAGTTTTCACGTCCTAAAGGCAAGAGCTCCTCCCTCCCAATTGGCGTGTGGGGCGAAATAGTACGTGAGCAAGCTGCACCATTGTCACGGTCTCTCTACTATTCATCCCTCCTCTCTCTTGCCTATCTCACCAACGACATCGATGACATTCAGACTTAAGGAATATCTTGATGATCAACAAGTAACAGTGAGCCCCTAATATCTTCTACCTTAAGAATGATTTCTTTCCAATAATCACTCACTTTTAGTTAGCCTATCTGATAATGTATTCCTAAGATCTGGCAAGCATGAATATTAAATTATAACAATAACAACAAACAACAGCAAGTAATTATAATTTGTGCTCATCAGGAAAAAAGAATTGTAATCGGTGCTAGCACGCATAGCATGCAGCCAAGGTTTTATGTTTCGTTTTGTAAATTTTACTGCCCTTGAACGAAATGGGCGAATTTTGAACTTTTTTCGGAAAATCTCGGATGAAAAGGACAATTCAAAATTAAAATTTGTGGATGAAAATAGCGAAAGTATAAACGAAAAACGACCAAAATTGTACAATTTTTTTGAATCCTACAACAAGACTAAAGCACAATCAAACATAACAACACGGGTCCCTTGATTGATATACACCGACGAATAGCTCTGAACAATTCGAGTCAGCAGACTACCTCAAACTTGAATCAACATAAATACCACAGTACTTACTACTCATCTTGGTCTGGTTAGTAGTAGTACATCAATCCCAGTATGAAGGCACGTGCATGCACACCACATTCTGGTCCCGTTCCAGCCGCCTGGATGCCGCATCCAGCAGCTTCCATAGTTCCTGTTCATACAGTTTTGATTAAAAAAAAAAGCAACATGCACACCCAGAAATATCCCCACCGACGGCCCACTGCGTGCCCCCTTCCTATCCACACAGCGCCGCTCCTCTTATCCATCACTCCGGCGCCACTCCGCCCCCCATCTTCCTCCTTCTGCTACCTAATCGCCCAAAGTAGCTCGTCCTTCTCTTCTCCATCCACTAACACCAGCCAAGCGATGCTCTCCTCTTCTCGCCCACGGTGGCTAGCCAGCCGGCTGGCCGCGCCGGCGTGTTTGCTGCAACAGCTGGGGTGGTGGCGGCGTGCTCGTCGGTGCACAGGGCCCGAGGCGGCGTGCTCGTCGGTGCACGGGGGCCGGGGCGGAGTCCCCGTGCCGTGGTGGTGTAGCTCACCCCGGTGGGTGGCTGCGGGCAACGGAGCCGGTGTGCAATGGCTCGGTTGCTCGCCAGATCTGGCGGCCGGCCATGCTGGCTCCGGTGAATGCCCCCAACACTGTTCTTTTCCATGACTGGCAATTTAACTGAGACCTTTCTTTCCATTATGCGCCTCTCCTCCTTTTGTTCATTTTTGATTGGTGACGCATAATACATGCGGCAGGCACCTCTCATCCTCTCTTTTTTGGCTTGTTGATCTTGCAACGCATGAGTGTATATAAGTTCGTAAGATTTCATGTAAAAGAGCAGGGTGGGACTATTAATAGATATTTGAAATTTTAGCACAGGCATGAGAAAGGTGCAGGTCCTGGCAGGCCCATCTGAACGACTGATGACTGAAGAAGCGAGGCGGCAGCCCAACTTCGGCGGTCGCCCTTGGAAGGACGTCACCCTCCTCCTGGCGCGGCATGGCAGGCTCTTCTTGCCGCTCATCGTGCTCGCCGCTGCCCTCGCCGCGACTCTCCTCCTCCCCAACTCCCTCGCCGTGCAGCCCCTCGCTGCAGCTGCGCTCCTTGACACCAGCACCATTAGCTGCGCCGACCTGGCTAGGAAGGTAGAGAAGAGAAGGTGGACTACGCTAGGGATGGCTGGAGGTGGAGGACGATGGGAGATGGAAGGCGGCGGAGCGATGGGATTGGGGAGGCGGCGCGCGGCCGCGGGGCTGGAGCGCTGGAGTTGGAGATAGGATTAGGAGGCAGGGTCGAGCGGTTGTTTTTTATCTCACCTGTACCGGTTCGATTGACTTATGACTTATTTTTGGACTGCGGGTTGATTTCCTGAAACCGAGGGGCTTTTTCGCAAAAACGCCGACGACGGACGGGCAGAAGCACTCCGTGCTTTATTAGTAGGGAAAGAAGAATAGGGTTACAATCGAGAGGCAAAAGTTTGTCCATCAACCAGGCAAAGAACAAGGGGATCCGCAAGAAGAGGAACTCGATGGCGACTCCAGTAGAAAGGTTGAAAAAATGTTTCTTGCCGGCAGGGTGAAGGCCATGGCCCTCAGGCAGCATCATCCACCGCCTGGGATGAAACCATGGATCAGTGATGTGACGGCCGCGTGGAGAGGTCGTAGCTGAATGCTAGGCAGAGCAAACGGCGCCGAACCGGACGTAGTCGAGGAGGTCTCTTGAAACACCCTCCAGCCCACAAGGCGGGCCAAATCTGCAAGGACAGAAGCCCAAGGGGACTCGTCCTCTGGTCTACCGGCAGCGGAGGAAGCATTAGCATGAGGGCACTCGCAATTAGCCACCGCCGACATCGTTGTATTGATCGCAAAATCAATCTGGATGGACGTCGCCAACATGTCCTCTTTCAATGGATTCCTCCGTTTGAGACTCTGCCCTCAAGGAATTAGGTCCAGTGACTAGATGTCCTCAAAAACGTTTTGTTTGTTATAAAAGAACATTACGGCCTATCCTTTGCTATAAAAAGGATTGAGCTACGTTGCTGCACCTTTGCTACTATTGTTACTTGTTGCTCGTTACGAATTATGTTGCTACAAAACTATCTATCACTGTTATCTACAGCATTTGCAGAGAATACATTGCTGAAAACCGCTTGTCATTTCCTTCTGCTACTCGTTGGGTTCGACACTCTTACTTATCAAAAGGACTACGATTGATCCCTATACTTGTGGGTCATCAGTTACTTTGTTGAAGCATTCTTGCCGACCTAGTTTATCAATGGGGGTACACTGATATAGATGCGAGTGTATATGTGTGTCAGCGAGGAAGCACAAGCTAGATAAAGCGTTGTGTCCCTATAGTTTTCATCAAGCAATCGTGAATCACACCATTTCAACTTAATTTGTTCCGAGGCAAAAACACATAGAATAGAACTCTGTTTCCGGACAAAAACAGAGTAGAATTCATTCAGGTGTTGAAATGATCAGGTCGTCAAATACTGAAATCTTGCAACGAGGGGTCGCTGGATCGGGAATGGCATTGAGTAATCCACCAGGATCTATCCTCGACCATTCTACATGGATCCCTTTGCATACAACTATTTCATGATATACTCTGCTTTATTATTACGACCAATCCCAGTTTAGTTTTTCCTGCTACAATGCAGGTTCATTTAGCTAGCTAGCTTTGGCAGACCACTGGATTGATTACCAGGCTAGCTAGATGGCTCTTGATGTATGTACGTATTTGGAGTAGAAATTACTCCTCCGGCTCCTGCCTGCAAAAGGGAAATGCCTACATAGATCAGTCGGGATCGGGATATACAGAGATCTTCAGGTTAATACTAAGAGAATTAGTTAATTCATAGGAGCAGATTCATGTGTCATTCATTTCACTAACTGTTTCCAAGGAGCATTATAAAAAAAACAGTTTCCAAGGTAATTAAGCATGTGTAGGCGATTAATCAAGGAGATCTTATCAACTTAGAGGCTCATAAACAATGGATTCGTGCGTGTGATGCATGCTTGTGCTTACTCATCAGGTTGGGTGTACTTGGCAATGGCGGCGGTGATCCTGTCCTTGTCCCTGGTGGCGAAGGACTCCACCAGGACCCCGGCCTTGTAGAAATGGAAGAGCGGCACCACCTTGATGCGCAGCCGGTCCGCCACCTCCGACTGCTCGTCGTACTCATCAATCACCTGCAAGCTTCTCTTTCAGATGCAAATAAGATAATTTTTTGACTACTCAAGATTTGCTGGTGTAAGAAGGGTCGGACGTTGTGCTTGAGGAAGATGACGGGGGAGCCGTGGTCGCCGGAGCCCTTGCAGAGCTTCATGAAGCCCTGCTCGATGTACTTGCAGCTGCCGCAGGACGGCCGGAAGAAGTCCACCACCACCAGCGCGCCCGTCGCCCTCGACCGCTCCAGGAACCGGCTGAACTCCTCGTCCGTCTTGAACTCCGTCACGCACTCCACCGGGCAGGACTCGTCCTCCTCCTCCTCCTCCCCCACGGGGGGAAGCCCCGGCAGCGACCCGTTGGTGCTCCCCGCGCCCTCCTCCTTGCTCTCCGACGACGACGATACGGAGACGCGGATCCGGCGGCGGCGGATACGGAGCGGGGCTGTTGGGAAGGGGAGGGTGGTGGTGGCGGTGGCGCGGGGCGGAAGGCAGCGGCCGGAGGTGGTGGTGGTGGGGAGGGGGAGGAAGGAGCCGATCATGGCTGCATTCTCGTGGATTTGTGGTGGCTGCTGTCTTGAGGTGGTGTTGTGGATATTGCGTGGGATTCTTTTTTCTTCCCTTTTTTTTACGAAAAAGTCTTAGGAGAGAAGGTAGAAGAAGATCTACGTTTGTGGCTGGGATTGATTTGGTCCTTGATATTTTCCCCTTTTTTTTGCATGGATATTTTTGCCTTGTACTGTACTCCTCTATCCGGAATTATTGGTCGTAGAAATGGATGTATCTAGACGTATTTTTAGTTTTAGATACATCCATTTCTATCTATTTTGCGACAAGTAATTCTGGATGGGGAAGTACTAGTTTAAAAAAAAATAAAAAACGTTTTAAAGAATCAAGTCTAAAATTCAATTCTGGTACTAAGCGGTATCACACTTCACATCAACAATTTAAATGCCATGCAAAAATCACACACAATTAAATGGCGGGCTCGCTGTTTACGGCTCATGGCTTGCGCTTGGGAGGAAAAACCCTATGTGATGCGCTCTCTCTCTCTGTCAAGTATTACTGATTCGCACAGGTATGGTCGACATATTGAGCAATTGGGCTGATCCATTTTAGCGGTGTGCATAGCTTCGTTCTGGTTATGAGAACCTCAACTGGTTTTTATCGGTTTGGGAATCTTCTAGAAGGTTCCTGAGCCATTTTTAGCTAGTTTTTTCTTTTTCTTTTTCTTTTTCTTTTGGTTTTTCCCTTTTTCGTTTATTTTTACTTTTTTTTACCATAAATTCGAAATTTTCAAAAAAGGTCAGTACATCAAAAATGTTTAAAAATTACAAAAATCTTTGATTCTTTAAAAACAGAATTTCAATTTTTCTATTAATGTTATCATTTTTTTAGAATTTAAAAAATTGTTCCATTTTAAAAATCAAATATTTCAAAATTGATCAAAAATTATAAAACAAATTCGTTCTTATATTTTTTTTTGAAGTTTTAAAAAAATCATGTTTTTAGTTATTATATTTCAGAATTTCACTTTTTCAAAAAATGATTAAAAAATACATGAATTGTTTGGAATTCCTTTTTTCATGCTTTCAGAAAGTTCAAAACTTCAATTTTTGTTTAATTTTTCCAAAACTTGTTCAGAATTTCAAATTTTGTTTTCTTTTCCAGAAAATAAAATTTCAATCTTTAGAAAATATTCGAAAAAGTTCATAAATGTTTGACCCGCCTCTCTTGTCAGTTCATAAAGTCTCTGCACTACAAACAGTCATGAATGCTCACCAGCTTCAGTGGCTAGCAACAAGCAGTATGAGATGAGCGATCGTGAGTTTGAACCCATGAGAATGCACTGCTATTTTAGGATTTTTTACGCTGCACCGATTAGATTATAGTGCCATTCGCTACGACCCAGTTGGGCTTCTGTATGCGCCGTGCCGCTCTTTTGACGCAAAATGTGTCGTATAGGAGGTCCCCTTGGGGCGTGTATGGTTGCTCGTAAGCCCCGTGCTGGCTCTTGGGAGCAAATTTGCCAGTTTGGTTAGTTGGGTTACATCATCAAAGTGGGCCACACAAACTTTGACGCACATCTCAGGCTAGCGCTCAAGGAACGCCTGAGTCGATTGTTTCCAAGGAGCCAGACTCACTACATGCAGGGAGAGAAAACATGGCGCGGGGATGGCACGAACACGCATGCGTCCCTCGGAAAAAATGGCTGGAGTAACTTTGTCACCTCCGGTTGATCCCCGCCTGTTACCCTATTTAACCCCCTTCGGCTCACCACCCCAACCCCCTCCCCATCCTCAAGCTCTTTGTCCCGAGAAGCTTGTTCACCGATGAGCAGGCCGGTGGTGTTATCTTCTACGTCCATCGATGGTCGACGACGTCGATACTTCTTCCTCCTATTCTCCGACTTGTTTCCTTCCCCCTCCCCGCTCCCCCGATGGCTTTAAGTACCATTACACCCTAGTTTTTGTAGCTTATATATGTGATCATTTGGTAGATTAGAGTAGATCTAAAGGTAGTATGACATGTTATGCAAGTACTGCTTCATGATGTTGGGTCAGGATGTGGTAGATCATATGCTAGTGGTGTTGTGTTGGTACTTGGTAGTATGGTAGATTTTGCTTGATTGCAGTGATGATGATGTTCATGGTGTTGTGGTAGATCGATGCTTATGTGCTAGTATTACATGTGATGAGCTTCATGGTTAGTCCATTCTAGTATGCTAGTATGTTAGATGCATTGTTCTTGTTCAGCTAGTCCCGATGCTAACCATTGTAGGCAATCAATGGCGAAGAGTGTAAGTACAAAATAAATAGAGTTTGTCCTAAAAAATAAAAGAAATGTAAAACTAATCAGACGTCGAATTTATTAGCTCTTTTGACGTGGATTTTTTTGGTGTATTTTACTTACGTCCTTCAAATGGGAATACAAATAAAGATCTTACGATTCGTAAATGTTCATATGAAAAAGAAGAGAGAACATCAGAACAAGCAATATAATAATAAAAATAAATTCATCTGTCACAATAGTTACAATTACATGACTATCCTTGGCCAATGGTCAACCCGCACAACACTGATAGCTAGAAAAAAAATTAAAAGTTCAGACATGTTTTTTTTAGGAATAAAAATAATAAGCCAGAACATGTTTTTTCAGAAGTAAAAAAAATCAGAACATTTGCTATTTGGTTTTTGAGAATATAGTCAGAAAATTCGAATTTTTTTGGGAAACAAGTATTTGTTTTTGAGACAAGTAAGAACATTTGATGTGGGCACTAAACGGTAGGCAGGTCCAGTTAAAGCCCAAGAAGGAAAGACGGCCTAAATCACACGACCAGAAAATTCAATCGAGGGTTTCTCGTCGCCGCCGCGGCCACGACCGGATCTCGTCCTCCTCCCGGCCAGCAGACGGCGATGGCGGCGAGGGCGCTTGGGCTCGCCGGCCGAGCGCTCCTGCGGCCGCTCTCCTCACCGGGCGCCCAGCGGCTGCTGTCCACTGACAAGGTACGTTCGCCAGCTCCCCATCCCTCCCTTCCTTCCATTGCATTTCCCCGCAAGAAACTCGATCCAGATCCATCTAACTCGCAATACGATGGTAGCGAGGAAGGTAGGCAGGTGAAGTGAATCTTGAAATGAAACAGAGAGATAGGATAGATTCGTGAGCTAGGCAAATGCGCGCGTGCTTCCTACCAATTCAACTGCGATGTTATTTCATTTCATGGGGAATGAAAGAAGAAGAAAACAGAGGTGTTCTTGCCATCATATATGTCCTTGTTTACTGCTGTTCTGAGGGTGCCGGCCCCTTTGCCATTGCCAACTAACCTACCAAATTAACTAAGTCCAGTGCTGTTGATGTTATTGACCACAAATGCTTGCTACTATAGCCATAAATCTTATTATTTGATCTTAATTCTTACAGCCGCATTGCTATATACTCCTGCTCTTTTACCCAGTTTTGCCTAGACATGAACAGAGTGGTCCATCTTGTTATCTGGTGCTTGATACAATTTGAATCTCGATTTGTGCTTTTGCAGAGCCCACTGCAGGGCCTTGCGAACGCCGGTGATCCGATGAGCCGCCTCATCATGCAAGCACAGAACCAGACTGGCGGCGGTTTTTCCCCTCACTTTGCTGAGAACGGATTCACCGCAGGCGGTGGCAGGATGGGTGGAAACGTGTTCACAGCCGGTGATGGCAGGATGGGTGGAGTTGGATTCACAGTCGGTGATAGCAGGATGGGCGGAATTGGATTCACAGCCGGTGGTGCCAGGATGGGTGGAAACGGATTCACAGCTGGTGGCAGGTCGGGCCGGTTTAACATGGAAATGCTGCGGCCAGCAGGGGCTCCGCGAGTAAAGAGGGACGTTCTCCACGTCACGCTCAAGGGGAAGAAGACCTTTGTGACGGTGACGGACGTCAAGGGGAACAGGAAGGCTGGGGCTTCCGCTGGCTGCTTGGAGGATCGAAAGGGGCGGTCTCGTCTTGCTCGGTATGCTGGTGAAGCTACAGGGGAACACATGGGGCGAGTCGCCAGCAAGATTGGCCTAAAGTCGGTCGTCGTGAAGGTGAAAGGATACTCCTTTTTCAGGAAGAAGAAGAAGGTGATCATGGGCTTCGCGGACGGTTTCCGGGGCGAAAGAGTGAGAACCCCGTCTCCTATCATGTACGTCCATGACGTGACCCAGCTCGCGCATAATGGATGCCGGCTGCCCAAAAAGGTAAGGAAGTAAGACTGATAATAGCCCCCAGCAAGAAGTGCGGAGATCAATATCCTGTCCCAAGGAGAAACAAATTAAGAACGATATGTATGTATCGACAGGTTTTGTAATAATGTCATGAGCCTGGAAGTATTTATGAATACTTATTAGACAGTCTTAGATTGGCTCTTGTAAGACAAACATTTTTGTCATTTCCTGTAATGTTGCTGAAGTGATGGATTTGTTTTGATATGGCATGGTTGCATTGCATGCAGTTCCCTCTCCTTTTGTGGAGCTCCTATATAGTTACAGCACTGCAAGTGTATGTGTTGAGAAGCTGCTAATTTCTTGTTTTTCAAGAAGTGAAAAAGTTTGAAGTCTTAAGTAATTTGGAAGGGTTGCATCCCTCTTCCACATTAAGATAATGTTCTGCTTTAATGGTTGGCTCTGTCCCCGTATTTTTCTTTTTTTATCCGACAAGAAAATATTCTGAGTTTTTTATAAAATTAAACTTTGTCTGCGATTCTTTCAAGCAAGACAAAATTCAAACTCTGTAGGCCAAAATATGCAGAACTCCCTTCATATTCCCTCTTCTCCTCTCACTAAAATTTATCTGTTGAGATCCCTTTTGCAGTTAATTAGAAGGGTGAATTAGTGGGTGGTTATTTAGAACTTAACTACTAGAATCTCTATGTAGTTAGAAGGAGTGACTTCTCTGATTTTGAAGGTTCAGAGAAGAATGTAATATTGTGAAGGAACTGGGGGAAGATTAGTTGCAGCAAGGAAAACATATAATAGGATGTAATCTTGACAGTATCATACACAGACCATGCATGTAATAGGATGAATGATTCCATGATTTTATTAATGACAGTGTACCACATATATATCACTCAAAATTGCTACCAACTGCTTATGTTCATAATAGCAACGCCGAAAAAGAAGAAAGCATAGTTAACCCAGATTGCAACCAAAATGCTCACAACACTGAATTTTGGTGCACACACTACTGCATCCAATCATTCGGCTTGTACATGAATGCTTCCCTTCTGAGTATTATTATAAATCTTCATTAAGCTCCCGATCGATCCTTTTTCCACCAAGCCCATTCCATCCATCGTTGGCATATATAAATAGCATCTCCAGCCCCAGCATTGTACTTCACAAAATGGTGACGATATGACGGAACTCCTCACTGCCAAGGATTTGCTCTGCAAACATCCTATTCTGATCGACGTGGTAATGGTCCCCCTCGATACTACCAGCCTTGCTGACTGAATAGATATCATCAGTGTGAAGAGTCTCGGCATACGCCACTGGATCTACCACCATACATTCAAGTGCAGTAGCATTCCCAAGGATGTAGAGCGCCAGCTCGGCTAGCCCCAATACATCACAAAATCCAGACATGTGGACTCTCTTCAGGTGATGATGCAGAGGCCCTTGCACAGCCGTCACCATCCTCATAGTAGGAGGGCAAAATCTATCACGACCAACCTGCACACACATATATCCGTTAATTTTACTATAAATATTCTTCAGGGGGGCAGGGGTTAAACAGAAGCAACAGACATAACTATCCTAATTAATGTGTTGAATTTTTTTTCATAATCAACAGTTAAATTACTTACATGCAGTTCTAATTCTTCTAAGAGAGGTGATAATTGCAAAAGATGAATAAACCCTATTGCCCAACTATCATCATATGGATCCCACCCGATCTCAAGGTTCATGTTCAGATGCCTCAAATTGATGAAGCTAGTCTGGTTGTCACCGAATCTTAGCACCTGGAAGAGAAACAGTGCACGGATACAAAATTAATAATTAAACTTTGTGATAGCAAAATTTGAAATAAAGTAAAACAAAGCACTTCTTTCTAGAGCAGACCTGGTCCAAATTCAAAAGTAGAAATAGTTTTTGCACATGAGGAAGAGCAAGCTCGGTGAAGGTGAAGGCCAAGTCATCAAAATCATAATCATTGAACTCTTGAGTCCTCATGTTTGATACAAAGGTTGCCTCCGACAACCTCAAGCAATCACTGAGCATAATTTGTGCGAGATCTTCGTCGAACTCAAATTTGGTAAGATTTGGAGCATGCAACTCTAACATTTCCAGTTCAGACCGGCGCACACGCAGGTACTGCAACCTGCACAGTTCCTGCCCTATGCGTAAACTTGACAAGGGGGAGCACCACTCTATGTCTATATGCTCGAGAAGAGCACAACTTAGCAACAGGCGCTGGAGATCACCTCCACTGATGGACACCGTTTTTAGTGTGAGTTTCCTAAGGTTTGTGATACCGCAGAAACTGGGGGGCAGCTTTAACCATACATAGCCCAGAACAAGAGATGTGACACAAGAGCCGCTTGGGCCGCTCAGCTTGCACAGCAGGAAAACATCCTTGTACTGGTCACATCCAGGGCCAGCGCAATCGATATCAAACGTGAAATCGAAAGCAATGTACTTGGCCCTTGACGCAATGGAAAAGTTAACCCATCTATCAATGTGATACTTATGCTTTCTGCGGAGACCAAATTCGATAGCAAACTTGTCCAGCGTAGTCGTAGTTGTAGTGGAAGTAGACCACAGTGGGCGCAATACACTGTCCACATTGACGATGAATTCAGCAGTCCAGGATGCTCGTTTAGTATCCGTGTCTCTAATGATGGCATCAATGGTTTTGGTGAAGTCCGGATCTGGGTCAGTACTGATGCCAAAGGTGTCTTTGGTGAAGACCAGATCTGGGTGGCATATCCGCTGCTGTCTCCATTCACCAGAAAGCGTGCTCATCCTCACGACATCCTTGATTGACAACCGTGACAGTATGTCGCGCAAAACGTCCTGTAATGAGCACGAGAAGTCAAGTTGTGGCACCAATTCAACAGCCACGCTCCCCTTGCTAAGACTCTGCTTTTTAATAGAGTCGGTAATACCCGACGTAAATAAGGCGTTGAGATCCTTACATAGGGTAGAAGTTGAAGCTGAATCTCTGCCACCTTAGGTTTCTCCACCCTACTGAAACCAGCGCTTTTGTTTTCGATCGAAAGTTCTTGGCTGCTCTGTTTCTCCATCAGAGTGGATCCGATAGATAGATCGATCTGCGTGGCAGCAAAGAAGAAGTACAAACCAGATAAATCTCACGGTGAATTGTTTCAGAAAGCAATCGTTATCATTGGTTTCGGCAAGCATCGTTATCATTGATATCAGAGAGGAACCGTGATCATGAATCCGGCCGACTCAACTCTGTTCTAGGACAAAACAGGTAACATAATTTGGCAACAAACTTGTATCAGGTATCTTACATCACAGGATTTTCCTCTTCATTTTTGTAACTATATCTTACATTATAGGTTAATAGCCTTGGCTGGGAGAAGAATATAAATTAACCAGTAACCTGAAGTAACTTCATGTTTAAAATCAGCCTGAAGGAACAATGGGGATCGCTCATGTGAACATTCAAAAATTTGACAAGGGGATCGTAGGATCGGGATTGGAACTGGATAATAATTAACAAAGATCCTAGCCTCCATTCAGAAATCACCACACCAGATGAGGAATTGAGGAACGCGCCCATCAATCCTTAACAGGGATTAGAACTGAGGTACCTATGGATGGAGTAGCGGCGACGGAGAAGGGAGCGCGAACAGGGAAGAACCTCTCCCAACGGGATCGCCGGAGCAAGGGAAAATCCCGCCGGCGAACACGCAGGAGCTCACCACCGCGCCATTAATCGCCTGGATCGAAGGTCGCCGCCGCGCTAACCCTAGCGGTGCTGGCAGCCGGGACGAAGAGGGAGAGAGATTAATCTGGGCCGCACATCTCAAATCCAACGTGGGCTATGTTCTCCCAACCTTTATCTCTGAGCAATTCTTGTTTCCAGTTTTTTCTTGTTTCAGATTTTTCTTTACCGTTCTTCCAAAATAAAGGCTATTTTTAGGTGGCTGCCACGCGGCATACAACTGATAATTAAGAGTTATAGCTGCCTTCATCACCGTCAGATGTGGACGTTCAATTGGCCTCCCCCATCGCAACACCGGTCGTGTTGGAAACCAATTGCAGCACTAACCATGTTGTGAACCCCACTCGTCATGCTGCGAGCCCCATCATTCGCTTTGAAGCATCCGCCGCCGACCATGAGAGCTCCCCTCTTCCTCATGTTCGCTTGGGGGATCGTAGGCCACAAAGTTGGGCATCTAGCTTGTGGGAGAGAGACGCATCCATGACAGCTTCTACAAAGGTGGGAGAAGCCCTCGTCAGAGAGGATTCTAGAGGAGGGATCTAATGAAGAAGAGAGATAGGAGCAGAGACCACTGCACCTTATAGCACTGGTGACGGCGATAGCTTGCAACATCAATGGCCACAACTTTGCGAGTTGTGGGGGAGCAACCGAGAGGGGTTCGATGTTCGATTTGGATGGAGCAGTCGAGCCGTGAGGAGGAGGAAGACGAGGGAAGAGATAAGGTTGAGGGTGTTTGTGGTGAATACGTGTCCAACGAAGGTGTTTGTGGAGCAGTCGACATGTTCAACAGTTAAGTGTGGCTGAGATGGATGTGTAGCCACACGAGGAAGGATAGAGTTCGGAATGATGATATACGAGATAGAGTTGGGGTAGCACCAATTGAAGAGAAGCTTGTCCAACATCGTCTGAGATTGTTTGGGCATATTCAGCGAATCAGTGCAGGCCTCCAGAAGCTCCAGTGCATAGCAGACGGCTAAAGCGTGCGGTGAATGTCAAGAGAGGTCGGGGTAAACCGATTTTGACATGGGAGGAGTCCGTTAAAAGAGACCTGAAGGACTGGATTATCACCAAAGAACTAGCTATGGCACAGGGGTGCGTGAAAAGCTTGCTATCCATGTGACAGAGCAATGAGTTGGTCGCGAGATCTTATGGGTTTCACCTCTAGTGATCTACCTCATCTTATTTGGGACTAAAGGCTTTGTTGTTGTTTTTTGTATTTAGAAACGGAGGGAGTAGAATTCTACAATCGAGGGTGCCACATTTCAGGATGTCAAGCTCGCATCTGTTGTTGGCTTACCACACGGGAACATAGTGCATCACTTCTTTTGACTGCACAACATCGGATCCATGTGTCTCTCATCTTGTGGGGCGCCTAGTCTGTGCCATTTGGGGTTCATGGTGTGGGGCCACCATCACTATTGTCACAAGCAAAACTAGAGTTAGATAGTCCGGCCCGATAACCCAAACCTAAAAGCATTACTTTTGAGCCGGGAATGGGCTCCAGTAATTTTATATTCTCAAAAAGATCAAACTAGGATTTTAACAAAATGTAGGCATAATATTGTATTTTATATTCCCAGAAAGATTAAACTAATATGTTTCAATATTCTCTTCTCCCCACCCCTCCATTTACTTCTCAAATTTCTCCATTCAAAAATTTGAGTGGTTAGAAGGGGTTGAATTAGTAATTGGGAGGACATACCCAAATAAAAATCTGTACTGGTGTTAGAAGGGGCAGCTTCTTTGATTTTGTTGGTTCTGAATTGTGGTAATGCAAAGAATCGACGTTAGATCAATTGTAGGTAGAAAGCACTCACATCAATAACTCGATCTTGGTTAATTGCCCAATTTTATTATCAAAAGAGTATTACCACATACCATAGTTTGAGGCTTTAGTTCATACAACCAAATTTCATAACTCCAAAACGCAGCCTAACCGAGGGCGCGATCAAAATACAAAAAGAATCACTGTATTCTTGACGACATACTAATACTACTTGTCTGTAATCAATCAGCTTGTGCATGCCTGTCTAAAGCATTTCTTACAGGGTTCAGGAATGAATCTCAAAAGGGAAGGGAAAGAAGCTCCCGATCTATTTTCCAGCACGCCGATTTCCTCATCCACATTTGTAGATAGGATGTCCAGTTCTAGCATAGTACTCATAAAATGGTGAGGACGCGACAAAACTCCTCTTTGTCAAGGTTATTTTTTGCAAACATCCTCTTCTTGTTGACGTATTTCCGAGTCCCATCGGTTGGAAAAACAATATCTTCACTGCTACCGCCATTGCTGACCGAACAGAAACGTTCGATCAACGCATTATCCATCATCCCTGCCACAGGATCTACTACCATACGTTGAAGCACAGTAGCATTCCTAAGGATGTAGAGCGCCAGCTCGGCTAGCCCCAATACATCACAAAATCCAGACATGTAGACACTCTTGAGATGACGATGCGGAGGCCCTTGCGTCGCTAACACTGTCCTCGGATTTTCTGAGCAAAATCTATCATGATCCATCTGCACGGGCATATATCCATTAATTTCAATATACATCTTTGTTCGAGTGGGCAGAACACGCAGGAAAATACCATAATTAAGAGTGACCACTTACATGCAGTTCCAGTTCTTCTAAGAGAGGTGCTAATTCCAAGAGATTAACAAAGCCCATAACCCAGCTGTCATCATATGGACCGAGAAAGAAATCAAGGTTCATGTTCAGATGCCTCAAAGTCATGAAGCAATCGTGGGTGTTACTGAACCTTTCTACCTGGAACAGAAATAATGCATGGCCACTCAACAAATATTTAATTTTGAATCAATCGATATGGCAGGTCTACAAAGCACCTGAATGCAAATGTCATATAGGCGAAATTGAAGAATGAAATAAAGAGCTAGTTTCTAGAGCATACCTGATTAACAGTCAAAAGTAGAAGTAGCGTGTGCACATGAGGAAGCGCAGTTGGAAGCTCGGTAAAGATATAATCCAGAACATCATCATAACCGTCGAGTACTCTCAAGTTCGACACAAAAATTGCCTCTGACAACTTTGAAGATTGAGTGAGCACAGTTTGCATCGGATGGTCATCAAACTCAAATTTGGTAAGATTTGGAGCATGCAACTCTATCATGTCCAGTTCACAACGGCGCACACGCAGGTACTGCAACCTGCAGAGTTCTTGTCCTATGCGTAAACTTGACAAGGAGTCGCACCGCTCTATGTTTATACTCTCAAGAAGGGCACAACTTAGCAACAGGCACCGGAGATCATCATCACTAATGGACACCGTATTTAGTGTGAGTTTCCTAAGGTTTATGATGCCACTGAAACTGGGGGGGCAGCTTTAACAATACATAGCCCAGAACAAGAGATGTGACACAAGAGCCGCTTGGGCCACTGAGCCTGCACATCGGGAAAACATACTTGTACTGGTCACATCCAGGGCCAAAGAAATTGACATCAAACGTGAAATCAAAAGCAATGTGTTTGGCCCTTGACGCAATGGAAAAGCTAACCCATCTATCAATGTGATACTTGTGCATTCTGCGAAGGCCAAATTCGACAGCAAACTTGTCCAGTGTAGTCGTAGTTGTAGTACAAGTAGACCACAGTGGGTGCAATACACTGTCCACATTGGTGATGAATTCAGCAGCCCAGGATGCTCGTTTAGTATCCATGTGTTTAATGATGCTAAAGAAGTCTTTGGAGACCAGATCTGGGTTAGTATTCGTGTCTGTACTGATGCCAAAGGTGTGTTTGGTGAAGACCAGTTCTGGGTGGCATATCCGTAGCAGTTTCCATTCAAGAGAAAGTGTGCTCATCCTTACGACATCTTTGATCGACAACC
>NC_041382.1:778824851-778826199 GCF_002162155.2 Triticum dicoccoides
CCCCCCTAGATCCACTCCATTTGCTTGGGATTTCATCGGTGGATCCGGAGCATTTTCATCACCCAAGGTGGCTCTCTCATTTCCCCTCATTTTGATTGGTTGATATCTTTGTTTACTTTGCATTTGCTCATTTGATTGCAAACCCTAGCTCATCATTTTAGTGTGGTCTAATCAATTACTATGATCCATTTAGGTTTATGTTTGTGATTTCCTTATGTATGATGTGCTTAGAATTGCTTGTAGAAAAGTTTGTGTGCCTAGATCTAGTGCTAATCTTAATGTACATAATGAGGATTAGGTTAGGCTTAAGAAAGCAATTAAAGCTAAGTTACTTTAATAGCAACTTTTCGAATTGTAGGATGGCACCGTTCGTTTTCTTTGAAACTTCTGCTGATGTGGCGGCGAACCCTGAACATGAATTGATTGAGGAAAAGATGAACTTGTGGATCAAAGCCATTGATGCGTTGAATGCGGAGTGTAGGGCCTTTTCATATAATTATTTCAATAAAGACCGTTCCGAAAATTTTATAACCAAAAAGGAGAGGCTGATGAAGAAGCTCAAGACGGCGGCAACGGCTGTTCGAAGAAAGGTTTCAAAGAGGCTTGGAGGAAGAGCGTCGTCAAAAAGAGAGGATGGAGCGGAAGCAACGCGAGGAGGAGAAGGCACGCCAAGCGAAGCTTGCTCTTGAGGAGGAGAGGGAAGAAAGCATTCCGAAAGCTTGTGAAGGAGAAAGAGAGGGTGCTTGATCAGCTGCAAGACCGGGAATATGCTTGCAGACACGCTTTGGCAGTTGAGATTGCGTTCACTGCAAGCAAAGAAGAATTCCGTGAGATGGACTTGAGGAAACCCGGGCAGGTCATAGGATGGGCAATCAAACAGGGCGTGTCAGAGAATCCCGCTCGTCGTGCTGCATGGTCTTGGTTCCGTGAAACGAATGGTGTGTTGGGTCATTGGGCAGGATCCACAGATTTTCAAATGAAGCGTAATCAAGCGCGTGACGATCAAATTGAACGTCTGATAAGTATGAGAAATATGTTACCTGTTTAGAAAATGTGTCGTTGAGCATGAGTTATTAGTTTCAAACGATGTCATCCGAACCGGGTCATGTTTTAATAAGTTTGAACATTTGTTATTCGTGAATGTAATGAACTATGTTGAGTTGAGTTATGTATGTGCTTGCGAGATGATCATTCTAATATTTGATAGAATTGGGTATATTATGCTAACATTCGACACATATGGGGCGAAACAGGGGAGAGGAGTGACCAGACCCTACCGCCATGGCCTGTGGCGGTAGGGTGCTGGACCTTACCGCCAGATGCCATGGCGGTAGGGGGGCAAATGTTC
>NC_041382.1:778826209-778830357 GCF_002162155.2 Triticum dicoccoides
ACCCTACCGCCATGGCCTCTGGCGGTAGGGTCTGGTCCTACCGCCAACGGTTTTGTTTTCTTCGTCACAGAAACTTTGCCCCCCCCTACCGCCATGCAACCTGGCGCTAGGGTCCAGCACCCTACCGCCATGGCCTCTGGCGGTAGGGTTGTAACTCCGAAAACAGAGCACTCTGTTCTGTTCTATCCCAGTTCTCTTCCCAGCACAACAGTTTTTCAATAAAAATCATGACAAATCCCAGAATATAGTAACAAACTAAATTCATTCACAACACATTGCAAACATCTTCACACCAAATTCAATACAAATGGCAAATTCATTCACGACAAGTTGACGACACATGGCTTTTTGCCTTAGTACTACATAGTTCATGATAAATTTGGCATGGCTTCATCCGGTTACATGACGAGTCCACCGAAGCGAAGGCTTTACTGAGTCATACGGGGCCATTTCCCCTTCCTGTCACGTGCCTCATCCTCCTCTTGTGCCTTGCAAGCTCTTGCAAGCTTTCTTGCCCTCTCCTCCTCACGAGCAAGCTTCGCTTGGCGTGCCTTCTCGTCACAGAACATTTGCCCCCCTACCGCCATGGCATCTGGCGGTAAGGTCCAGCACCCTACCGCCACAGGCCATGGCGGTAGGGTCTGGTCACTCCTCTCCCCTGTTTCGCCCCATATGTGTCGAATGTTAGCATAATATACCCAATTCTATCAAATATTAGAATGATCATCTCGCAAGCACATACATAACTCAACTCAACATAGTTCATTACATTCACGAATAACAAATGTTCAAACTTATTAAAACATGACCCGGTTCGGATGACATCGTTTGAAACTAATAACTCATGCTCAACGACACATTTTCTAAACAGGTAACATATTTCTCATACTTATCAGACGTTCAATTTGATCGTCACGCGCTTGATTACACTTCATTTGAAAGTCTGTGGATCCTGCCCAATGACCCAACACACCATTCGTTTCACGGAACCAAGACCATGCAGCACGACGAGCGGGATTCTCTGACACGCCCTGTTTGATTGCCCATCCTATGACCTGCCCGGGTTTCCTCAAGTCCATCTCACGGAATTCTTCTTTGCTTGCAGTGAACGCAATCTCAACTGCCAAAGCGTGTCTGCAAGCATATTCCCGGTCTTGCAGCTGATCAAG
Organism: Triticum dicoccoides; assembly: GCF_002162155.2. NCBI lineage: Eukaryota > Viridiplantae > Streptophyta > Magnoliopsida > Poales > Poaceae > Triticum > Triticum dicoccoides. The sequence continues at coordinate 778,827,379 of NC_041382.1, forward strand.
CACCCTCTCTTTCTCCTTCACAAGCTTTCGGAATGCTTTCTTGCCCTCTCCTCCTCACGAGCAAGCTTCGCTTGGCGTGCCTTCTCCTCCTCGCGTTGCTTCCGCTCCATCCTCTCTTTTTGACGACGCTCTTCCTCCAAGCCTCTTTGAAACCTTTCTTCGAACAGCCGTTGCCGCCGTCTTGAGCTTCTTCATCAGCCTCTCCTTTTTGGTTATAAAATTTTCGGAATGGTCTTTATTGAAATAATTATATGAAAAGGCCCTACACTCCGCATTCAATGCATCAATGGCTTTGATCCACAAATTCATCTTTTCCTCAATCAATCCGCGTTCACGGTTCGCTGCCGCCTCAGCAGAAGTTTCAAAGAAAACGAACGGTGCCATCCTACAATTTGAAAAGTTGCTATTAAAGTAACTTAGCTTTAATTGCTCTCTTAAGCCTAACCTAATCCTCATTATGTACATTAAGATTAGCACTAGATCTAGGCACACAAACTTTTCTACAAGCAATTCTAAGCACATCATACATAAGGAAATCACAAACATAAACCTAAATGGATCATAGTAATTGATTAGACCCACACTAAAATGATGAGCTAGGGTTTGCAATCAAATGAGCAAATGCAAAGTAAACAAAGATATCAACCAATCAAAATGAGGGGAAATGAGAGAGCCACCTTGGGTGATGAAAATGCTCCGGATCCACCGATGAAATCCCAAGCAAATGGAGTGGATCTAGGGGGGGGTTTGTGAGGGGGAGAGAGGGGGAAGAGGAGCTGAGCACGGGGAAGAAGAAGAGTGGGGAAGAGGAGTGGTGGTGGGGCCCACAAACCAGCCCCTCCCCACCTTATCCACAACACAGGACCCTACCGCCAGAGGGTATGGCGGTAGGCTTCAGTAACCTATCGCCGTAGGGGATGGCGGTAGGCCCTTTTCCACGTCAGCACCTGCCAACGGCCGTCAGTTGCCGTCAAAGGGCCTACCGCCGTAGGGTACGGCGGTAGGACACGCAACCCTACCGCCAGGCCCTCTGGGGGTAGGCAAAAGGGTTAGATCCCGAAATTTTTCCGAACTGGGGTCAGATCCCGATTTTGTTTGCAAAAAGGGTCAGAACACGAAATTTGGCCGTTACCTGAAGCCTGAAGGAACGTTACATTACAATGGGGATCGCTCTTGTGAACATTCAAAATTTTGCAATGGGGATCATAGGATCGGGATTGTTACTGGATAATAATTAACAAAGATCCTGGCCTCCATCCAGAAATCACCACACTAGATGAGGAATCGAGGAACAAGCCCATCAATTTTTAACAGGATTCAAACTGAGGTACCTATGTATGGTGCAGCTGCGCCGGAGAAGAGAGCACGAATGGGGATGAGCCCCTCCCAACTGGATCGCCGGAGGAAGGGAAAATCCCGCCGGCGAACACGTAGGAGCTCACCGCCGCGCCATTAATCGCCTGGATCGAAGGTCGCCACCGCGCTAACCCTAGCGATGCTGGCAGCCGGGACGAAGAAGGGGAGAGATTAATCTGGGCCGCACATCTCAAATCCAACATGGGCTATGTTCTCCCAACCTTTTTTTTGACAGTATATGTTCTCCCAAGCTTTATTTCTTGGCAATTCTTGTTTCCTGTTTTTTTGTTTCAGATTTTCCTTTTACCATTCTTCCAAAAGAAAGGCTAGTTTTTAGGCGACTACTATGTGTCATCCGCCTGATAATTAAGAGTTATCAGCTATCTCCCTAACTATTGGATGTGGACGTTCGATTTGCCTCCCCCATCACAACACCGGCCGTGTACACCATGTTGTGAACCCCACCCGTCATGCTGTGAGCCCCATCATTCGCTTTGAAGCATCCGTTGCCGACCATGCGAGCGCCTCTTTTTCTCACGTTCGCTTGGGGGAGCGCAGGCCACAAAGTTGGGCATCTAGCTTGTGGGACAAAGACGCATCCATGACAGCTTGTACAAAGGTGGGCGAAGCCCTCATCGGCGAGGATTCTAGAGGAGGGATCTAATGAAGAAGAGAGATAGGAGCAGAGACCACTACACCTTGTAGCACTGGTGACGGCGACAGCTTGCAACATCAATGGCCGCAACTATGCGAGCTTTGGGGGAGCAACCGAGGGGGGGGTTCAATGTTCGATTTGGAAGGAGCAGCTGAGCTGCGAGGAGGAGGAAGACGAGCTAAGGAATAAGGTTGAGGGTGTTTGCGATGAATACGTGTCCAACGAATCCCTTATCCAAGTAAGTACGTCCCAGCCACAGGATCAAGCTCGATTGAACAGTGATGCACACGACCGATGAAGCATTCTTCTTCAGCCGACTATTTTGAATCGTTTCCCTTTTTTCTTTACCATTGTTCGGTGAAAAAATCAGATTTTATGGCTATGTAGTCTCTCTTTTCCTTCTACTTCTGCTTAACTAGCATCCCATTTCCTCTCAATTCTCCATGGATCGTACACCGCCACCTTCTCCAACATCAAGTTAGGGCCTTACAACAACTCTAGCTACTAGGCATGACTTTAAGCCCAACGGGGTGCTCATTGCCCTCTGGAAACCACGTGCAAGCTCAACGCCAACCACAAACATCTTCCTTCCGCCACTTGCATGTTCCTTCTCTTTCCCCAACCCTCATTGGACACGCGTCACATGAGCCCATATTCTTAGTTAGTAGATTATTTGTTTGAATTTATCCTAAAGGTGGAAAGTGGCTGTGGCAACCCGATCCAGCAAACCAGAGGCCATGTGTCCCAGCCCAGAGATCCATGTCTTCTGGGAGACGATATAGCTTGATAGAGAATAAATCATAATATATTAGGGGACTACCATTACAACATCATAGGGTACAATACTCTTGCGAAGCAAGGCAGTACTACTAGAGGCAATACATTTACGTTTTTATTCTTTGGTCGACTCATTCATGGAATGCTAAAGGTGGAAGCAAAGAACACAATGGAAAGCGTGATGACGGGCG
>NC_041382.1:778831561-778834976 GCF_002162155.2 Triticum dicoccoides
AAGAACACAAATGTTGCTGACATCGTTGGAACGATCATGTCAGATATTGAAATTTTGGAAAGGGATTTGGCATAGCAATTGGATAGTTAACCAATGTCAAGTCATGACACAAGGCATGGTCCTCTCATCATTAGAGTACGTCAATCACCAACAGCGTAATCCAGGAAGGACGCAATCGGTTCTTTCAACAGGTTGCAGTATATATATACTTATGGATGAAGACGCCGCTCCGCGGATGGGAGAGAGTTGCGCATAAAGGAGCTCGCCAGAGACTAGGCCTACTGGAATTCGCTCATCGCCATTGCATCTCTGTTGGAAGTTGTCGGGGGATAGTCTGGGCAAATACATGCTGCGTCAAAATGTCAACGCTTTGCACGGAGAACGAGCGAGCGACGAGAGGTGAGATGGGTCAGCCCATTTAACCTATTATTACACGCTTCTACCAATCTCGATGTTCAAAATAGTTTTCTTAAAGAACTTTTGGGAAGGTTATTTGCCCGACTTCTACACATTTTGAGAACCGCTCAGAAGGTTTTGGTCCGTCTTTTTCTTATCATTATTTTTCTGTTGGTTTCTTCACGGAATTTTTCCTTTTGTTGTTTTATCTTCAGTGGTTGTTCTTTTCTCAAAAAAAATGTCACAAGTTTAAAAATGGTTTGTAATAAAAAATGTTTATGTATTCACAATTTTTTCTAAAATTATTTCATTTTTTTAAAAATTGAGAATTTTAAGAATATCATTTTTATAAAAATGTTTGGGGTTTCAGAAAAGATTCACAATATTAAAAGACATGTTTATAATTTCAAAAACTGTTCACTTTTCCAAAAAAGTCAAAATTTTAAAAGTGTTCTTTTTTTTAAATTTCATAATTTATTTAAAATATTTTCCCCATGTTTTCTGAAAACTTATCGCGACATCAACCGACTCGCTATAGTAGCTTGCTAGCTACTGTTGTCAAGCCTACGTAGTACGCCATGGGTCGGCACAGTTGGGGTGCTACCCTCACTAGTGCAGAATCGGGCAATAGCACCGGTTCGTAAGGCCCTTTAGTGCCGGTTCCACAACCGGCACTAAAGTGTGGGCACTAAAGGCCCCTCCCTTTAGTACCGGTTCAGCACGAACCGGTGCTAAAAGGAAACCACGTGGCACGACCCAGCTCCGGGGGCGGTAGATCATTAGTACCGGTTGGTAACACCAACCGGTACTAAATGTTTGTGGGTTTTTGTTTTATTTTTTATTTTTCCTTTAAATTTGTGTTATCAATTTAATTTAGGATTGTTTTACGTTATAATGAGTTATTATACTTGATATGGATATGGATATGGCATATATATACTTGATCACTTAGAGCTAGGATCCATCCAGTTCAAACTAATTTGCGGTTTCTTTCATAAATGATATATATAATAACTCATCATCATCATCATCATCACATATTAATAAATAAATAAACTCTTGCATCATATCATCACCAACAACAGTATATATATATACTAGCTAGCTAAAAATCATCGTAGTCGTCATTAATTACCACTATTTAATCATCATATATAGCCATTACCGCTATCTAATCACCACCAACACTAGCTTAAATAAGAAACATTCACTTGTAACAGAAGCAAAGATATCATCGAGTTCAACATGGTCATGATATTATAAGCGTTCACAAGCAAATCACTATTTGAGATTAATTAAGTTCAGGACAATACGGACATGAGAGAGGACAAGTACTAAGAGCATGAACTAGCTAAATCACTCCTGCTGCTCCCTCTCAGGTAGAATAGCATAGAACATGTATAGTTCTCCTGATTCATCATACTAGAGCATGCAGATGAATCTGTCTCCTAATATTGGGTTGCGCTTCTCCTTGCTGCCCCCTAGTACTTCTCTGCGATCGTTAACAATTTTGCTCCAATCTTTCACTATTAAGCATTCTTCGCTTTTAGAAATCCTGAATGCACTCATGTGCAATGTAGGAAATCTTGGTCGTAAGCTAACCATTGACATGCGACCTTTTGTCTCGATCCACTGAGGCACAACTGTCATCGGGAGTCCCTGTTGAAGAACATCGTATAGTAATTAATATACTTAGAAATGAAAAGTTTAGCATCAAAAATAATGTATGCAAAAGATGCACTAAGGACAAATAGTAAAAATCTTACCATCTTTCGATTATAGATGTGACCGTAGTTCAATACGATCACCATTGGTCGGATGTTTTGAGTACTAACATTTCTAAGTTCAGGAAGAAAATTTGTCTTGACAGTATGAAGACCCTCAAGCCATGAAACATAATGACTTATCTCCTCGCAGTTTAGTTGAGCCCCGGGGCAGTAGTAGGTCCTGTCTACCAAGCGCCGGAAATGTTTGCTTGAACCGAAATAAGCTGACAATACAAATTAGTTGTCAACTATTTTTGAATAAACAATATCAAAGACATAAACATATGCATGCATGGTTGAGAAAAACTCACATAATGGTAGAACTGGAGGCGTTTGCACATCGACCCAGATGTCTCTATTACCTTCAATATCATCTTCCGGACGAATATCAAAGGTGATAACCATATCAGGCTCAAATGCATAACCCTTGCATAGTGCTTGCCAAGTTTTGCATTCAAAATGGGTGTATATGTCTCCATTATATAATTTGACGTTAAAAGTATACCCATGCTCGGTCTTCAAGTAAACTCTCTTTACCTCCATATCATCTATAGCACTAAAACCTATCTTATCCAAAACAAAAATTCTTGCATGGCAGGGGATGCGCAAGTAGAATAGTGAAAATTTAAAATTATAAGTTGAATCAAATGAAGCATAAGTCATACTTTAAAATTATAAGTTGAAGCAAATGAAGCATAAATTTTGCATTCAAATAATAATTGCCGTTGTGACGTACTGTATCCATTTCGAATGTCTAATCCAGCTTGATGCTGAAGCGCCTACCATCAACAAGGAAATTTTTGTCGCACAGACCCCGCTGGTCTTCACAGTGTCCGCACATGATGAAATCTTTTTCGTCGTCGGATGACAATTCCTATGTTCATATAGGTGAAACATTAAACACTTAGTACTATCTAACATTAATTAATATCTAGCTAATTCAAATATATATTCATCTAACATTTGACATTAATATATCTAACTATATTCATCTCTAACAATTGACATTACTATATATTTAACTTCTCTATCTAATTCATCTAACATTAGACATTAATCTAACATTTATATAAACTAAAAATATAAAAAAATTAAATAAACAGAAAAACTCATTAACAAATAATATTTCAATTAGATCATCAAATGTCAGATACCTAAATTTTCTCACTAAAAATAAACTAGTTATATTAATTATTCAACTAGTTCAAATCTCATATACCTAAATAAACAAGTTCGAAAATTTTCTTACTAAA
>NC_041382.1:778835915-778837274 GCF_002162155.2 Triticum dicoccoides
CGCCGCGCGGGATCCGGCGCGCGCGTACGGGGCGGGGGCGGCGCGCGTCGTACGGGGCGGGGGCGGCGGCGTACGGGGCGGCGGCGGGGGCGCCGGCGTACGGGGCGGCCGAGAGAGACGTACCGGGCGCGGCGCCGCGGCGACGACGACAGACGGCGACAGGCGACGGGCGACGACTACAGACGGCGGGCGACGGGCGGCGACACGACGACGACGGGATCGAGCGGCGCGCGCCGTTGGAGACGAAGTGGGGGATGGAAACTGAAATTTTCGTAAGTGCTATATATAGGATGGGCCTTTAGTACCGGTTGGTGGCTCCAACCGGTACTAAAGGCCTATTTTCGCCAGGCCAAGCGGCGGGAAACAAAGCCCTTTAGTACGCCACCAACCGGTAGCAAAGGCACGACCTTTACTAACCTTTACTACCGGTTGGAGCCACCAACCGGTACTAAAGGCCTTGCGCTGCCACCCCGCGATGCACAAAGTTTAGTCCCACCTTGCCGGGCGAAGGGCAGCCGCACTGATTTATAAACCCAGCCGCGGCTGCCTCTTTGAACTCCTCTATATAGCAGACTTGTGGGCCTAACTTCTGCGCGCTGCCCTGTGAGTCTGCTGGGCCTTTAGGGCCTGTAATTGCACGCCCGTGGCCTAGCAGGCCCACAGGGCAGCGCCCCAATTTTTTTTATAGTTTTTTTCTTTTCTGCTTTATTTTCTTCTATTTATTTCTGCGTAGTTTTTGTATAGTTTTTTCTTTTCTGTTATATTTATTTTCTTCTATTTATTTGTGAGTAGTTTTTCATCTAGTTTCCCAAAATTCAACATTTTCAGAGTTCATTTTGTAGTGATTTTCAATTTCACGGTCATTTGGATCTCTAAACAAATCAGTAAACGAATGAAAAATAGCAAATCATTAAATTCATGAAAAATAGCAAATGAAGGCATAAATGATTGAAAGTTGATGGTGTCGCTTTGAATGGTGCATACTGAACGCAAAAAATATAAGAGCATTTAGATCATGATCTTATATTTCTTTACAGTCTGAATTGTCAATATGATCTTATACATAAAAAATACTTTGATCATCAATGATCTTTTTGTGTACAATCTGAATTGTCAATATGAGTCCTCAACGATTTATAAACCGGTGAAGACTCATATTGCGGCCACAAATTCTACACATAGAGTTCAATGAAGACCAAGTGCTTGTGATAGTTTGAGAAGTAACATATTTAAGGTGGTAAAAGCCTTGTTAGGGGAGCGAGGTGGGACTAAAAACAGCTTGCCATAACCTCATTAGTACCGGTTCGTGGTATGAACCGGCACTAAATGGTGATGATTGGGCCATAGTCTGACCGCAGG
>NC_041382.1:778839073-778840198 GCF_002162155.2 Triticum dicoccoides
AAAAAAAGAGCAACTGCAGGGGCCTCTAAGTTGACGTGGCATGGGTCAACATGTCACGCAAGCAGGTCAGCGAACGATTGAGCAAAACAGGACCTTGGGTGAACCACTTACTATAGAATTAGGATCTAAACATGCATTTTAAAAGAAGTAGGACTAAAGTGACACTGCCAAGAAACTTTTAGGAACTCTAGTGTATTTTTCTCGCCTGGCGGTTGGGACCTCAGTCGGCGTGGCATCGGTTAACGCGCCACATGGGCAGGTCAGCGAGCGCTTGTGAAAAAAGGACCTCGTATGAACCACTTACTAAAGAATTAGGACCTAAAGGTGCATTTTGGAAGAATTAGGACTAAAGTGACAAAACGACAAAACTTTTAGGACGTCCAATGCATTTAACTCGTAACTTAATATAGGACTTTTTTGACACTATGACAGTGTCAAAAGCACGTCTTATATTAAGTTACGGAGGGAGTAAAACATTGTCTGCAATGGTTAAAACTCTAGTACTAACTTCTACGAGGCAAAATCCATGGTTCAAACAATGAAAAATTAGAATTCTACAATCGAGGGTGCCACGCTTCTTTTGGCTCACCACACGGCAACATAGTGCATCACTTTCTTTTGACTGCACAACATAGGATTCATGTGTCTCTCATGTTGTGGGCCGCCTAGTCTGTGCCTGTTGGGGTTCATGGTGTGAGGCATCCATCAATATTGTTTTGGGGTTCATGGTGTGGGGCATCCATCAATATTGTTACAAGCAAAACTAGGGTTAGGTAGTCCGGCTTGATAACCCAAACCTAAAAAGCATGACCTTGAGCCGGGACTGGGCTCCAGTTTCTTTCCTAAAGCATAAAAGGTAAAAAGGCCTAAATATTGTATTTTTATATTCTCAAAAAGATTAAACTAGGATTTTAGCAAAACGTAGACATAATATTGTATTTTTACATTCCCAAAAAGATTAAACTAATACGTTTCAATATTCTCTCCCCACACCTCCATTTTCTTCTCAAATTTCTCCATTAAAAAATTTGAGTGGTTAAAAGGGGTTGAATTAGTAATTGGGAGGGCATACCCTAATTAAAATCTCTACTGGTGTTAGAAGGGGTGGCTTCTTTGATTTTGTTG
>NC_041382.1:778841957-778851330 GCF_002162155.2 Triticum dicoccoides
CCCCCCCTAGATCCACTCCATTTGCTTGGGATTTCATCGGTGGATCCGGAGCATTTTCATCACCCAAGGTGGCTCTCTCATTTCCCCTCATTTTGATTGGTTGATATCTTTGTTTACTTTGCATTTGCTCATTTGATTGCAAACCCTAGCTCATCATTTTAGTGTGGTCTAACCAATTACTATGATCCATTTAGGTTTATGTTTGTGATTTCCTTATGTATGATGTGCTTAGAATTGCTTCTAGAAAAGTTTGTGTGCCTAGATCTAGTGCTAATCTTAATGTACATAATGAGGATTAGGTTAGGCGAACCCTGAACATGAATTGATTGAGGAAAAGATGAACTTGTGAATCGAAGCCATTGATGCGTTGAATGCGGAGTGTAGGGCCTTTTCATATAATTATTTCAATAAAGACCGTTCCGAAAATTTTATAACCAAAAAGGAGAGGCTGATGAAGAAGCTCAAGACGGCGACAACGGCTGTTCGAAGAAAGGTTTCAAAGAGGCTTGGAGGAAGAGCGTCGTCAAAAAGAGAGGATGGAGCGGAAGCAACGCGAGGAGGAGAAGGCACGCCAAGCGAAGCTTGCTCGTGAGGAGGAGAGGGCAAGAAAGCTTGCAAGAGCTCGCAAGGCACAAGAGGAGGATGAGGCACGTGACAGGAAGGGGAAATGGCCCCATATGACTCAGTAAAGCCTTCGCTTCGGTGGACTCGTCATGTAACCGGATGAAGCCATGCCAAATTTATCATGAACTATGTAGTACTAAGGCAAAAAGCCATGTGTCGTCAACTTGTCGTGAATGAATTTGCCATTTGTATTGAATTTGGTGTGAAGATGTTTGCAATGTGTTGTGAATGAATTTAGTTTGTTACTATATTCTGGGATTTGTCATGATTTTTATTGAAAAACTGTTGTGCTGGGAAGAGAACTGGGATAGAACAGAACAGAGTGCTCTGTTTTCGGAGTTACAACCCTACCGCCAGAGGCCATGGCGGTAGGGTGCTGGACCCTAGCGCCAGGTTGCATGGCGGTAGGGGGGGGGAAAAGTTTCTGTGACGAAGAAAACAAAACCGTTGGCGGTAGGACCAGACCCTACCGCCAGAGGCCATGGCGGTAGGGTGCTGGACCTTACCGCCAGATGCCATGGCGGTAGGGGGGCAAATGTTCTGTGACGAGAAAAACCAGCGCCCTAGCGGTAAGGTCCAGCACCCTACCGCCACAGGCCATGGCGGTAGGGTCTGGTCACTCCTCTCCCCAGTTTCGCCCCATATGTGTCGAATGTTAGCATAATATACCCAATTCTATCAAATATTAGAATGATCATCTCGCAAGCACATACATAACTCAACTCAACATAGTTCATTACATTCACGAATAAGAAATGTTCAAACTTATTAAAACATGACCCGGTTCGGATGACATCATTTGAAACTAATAACTCATGCTCAACGACACATTTTCTAAACAGGTAACATATTTCTCATACTTATCAGACGTTCAATTTGATCGTCACGTGCTTGATTACGCTTCATTTGAAAGTCTGTGGATCCTGCCCAATGACCCAACACACCATTCGTTTCACGGAACCAAGACCATGCAGCACGACGAGCGGGATTCTCTGACACGCCCTGTTTGATTGCCCATCCTATGACCTGCCCGGGTTTCCTCAAGTCCATCTCACGGAATTCTTCTTTGCTTGCAGTGAACGCAATCTCAACTGCCAAAGCGTGTCTGCAAGCATATTCCCGGTCTTGCAGCTGATCAAGCACCCTCTCTTTCTCCTTCACAAGCTTTCGGAATGCTTTCTTGCCCTCTCCTCCTCACGAGCAAGCTTCGCTTGGCATGCCTTCTCCTCCTCGCGTTGCTTCCGCTCCATCCTCTCATTTTTACGATGCTCTTCCTCCAAGCCTCTTTGAAACCTTTCTTCGAACACCCGTTGCCGCCGTCTTGAGCTTCTTCATCAGCCTCTCCTTTTTGGTTATAAAATTTTCGGAATGGTCTTTATTGAAATAATTATATGAAAAGGCCCTACACTCTGCATTCAATGCATCAATGGCTTTGATCCACAAATTCATCTTTTCCACAATCAATCCGCGTTCACGGTTCGCTGCCGCCTCAGCAGAAGTTTCAAAGAAAACGAACGGTGCCATCCTACAATTTGAAAAGTTGCTATTAAAGTAACTTAGCTTTAATTGCTTTCTTAAGCCTAACCTAATCCTCATTATGTACATTAAGATTAGCACTAGATCTAGGCACACAAACTTTTCTACAAGCAATTCTAAGCACATCATACATAAGGAAATCACAAACATAAACCTAAATGGATCATAGTAATTGATTAGACCCACACTAAAATGATGAGCTAGGGTTTGCAATCAAATGAGCAAATGCAAAGTAAACAAAGATATCAACCAATCAAAATGAGGGGAAATGAGAGAGCCACCTTGGGTGATGAAAATGCTCCGGATCCACCGATGAAATCCCAAGCAAATGGAGTGGATCTAGGGGGGGGGTTGTGAGGGGGAGAGAGGGGGAAGAGGAGCTGAGCACGGGGAAGAAGAAGAGTGGGGAAGAGGAGTGGTGGTGGGGCCCACAAACCAGCCCCTCCCCACCTTATCCACAACACAGGACCCTACCGCCAGAGGGTATGGCGGTAGGCTTCAGTAACCTATCGCCGTAGGGGATGGCGGTAGGCCCTTTTCCACGTCAGCACCTGCCAACGGCCGTCAGTTGCCGTCAAAGGGCCTACCGCCGTAGGGTACGGCGGTAGGACACGCAACCCTACCGCCAGGCCCTCTGGGGGTAGGCAAAAGGGTTAGATCCCAAAATTTTTCCGAACTGGGGTCAGATCCCGATTTTGTTTGCAAAAAGGGTCAGAACACGAAATTTGGCCGTTACCTGAAGCCTGAAGGAACGTTACATTACAATGGGGATCGCTCTTGTGAACATTCAAAATTTTGCAATGGGGATCATAGGATCGGGATTGTTACTAGATAATAATTAACAAAGATCCTGGCCTCCATCCAGAAATCACCACACTAGATGAGGAATCGAGGAACAAGCCCATCAATTTTTAACAGGATTCGAACTGAGGTACCTATGTATGGTGCAGCTGCGCCGGAGAAGAGAGCACGAATGGGGATGAGCCCCTCCCAACTGGATCGCCGGAGGAAGGGAAAATCCCGCTGGCGAACACGTAGGAGCTCACCGCCGCGCCATTAATCGCCTGGATCGAAGGTCGCCACCGCGCTAACCCTAGCGATGCTGGCAGCCGGGACGAAGAAGGGGAGAGATTAATCTGGGCCGCACATCTCAAATCCAACATGGGCTATGTTCTCCCAACCTTTTTTTTGACAGTATATGTTCTCCCAAGCTTTATTTCTTGGCAATTCTTGTTTCCTGTTTTTTTGTTTCAGATTTTCCTTTTACCATTCTTCCAAAAGAAAGGCTAGTTTTTAGGCGACTACTATGTGTCATCCGCCTGATAATTAAGAGTTATCAGCTATCTCCCTAACTATTGGACGTGGACGTTCGATTTGCCTCCCCCATCACAACACCGGCCGTGTACACCATGTTGTGAACCCCACCCGTCATGCTGTGAGCCCCATCATTCGCTTTGAAGCATCCGTCGCCGACCATGCGAGCGCCTCTTTTTCTCACGTTCGCTTGGGGGAGCGCAGGCCACAAAGTTGGGCATCTAGCTTGTGGGACAAAGACGCATCCATGACAGCTTGTACAAAGGTGGGCGAAGCCCTCATCGGCGAGGATTCTAGAGGAGGGATCTAATGAAGAAGAGAGATAGGAGCAGAGACCACTACACCTTGTAGCACTGGTGACGGCGACAGCTTGCAACATCAATGGCCGCAACTATGCGAGCTTTGGGGGAGCAACCGAGGGGGGGTTCAATGTTCGATTTGGAAGGAGCAGCTGAGCTGCGAGGAGGAGGAAGACGAGCTAAGGAATAAGGTTGAGGGTGTTTGCGATGAATACGTGTCCAACGAATCCCTTATCCAAGTAAGTACGTCCCAGCCACAGGATCGAGCTCGATTGAACAGTGATGCACACGACCGATGAAGCATTCTTCTTCAGCCGACTATTTTGAATCGTTTCCCTTTTTTCTTTACCATTGTTCGGTGAAAAAAAATCAGATTTTATGGCTATGTAGTCTCTCTTTTCCTTCTACTTCTTCTTAACTAGCATCCCATTTCCTCTCAATTCTCCATGGATCGTACACCGCCACCTTCTCCAACATCAAGTTAGGGCCTTACAACAACTCTAGCTACTAGGCATGACTTTAAGCCCAACGGGGAGCTCATTGCCCTCTGGAAACCACGTGCAAGCTCAACGCCAACCACAAACATCTTCCTTCCGCCACTTGCATGTTCCTTCTCTTTCCCCAACCCTCATTGGACACGCGTCACATGAGCCCATATTCTTAGTTAGTAGATTATTTGTTTGAATTTATCCTAAAGGTGGAAAGTGGCTGTGGCAACCCGATCCAGCAAACCAGAGGCCATGTGTCCCAGCCCAGAGATCCATGTCTTTTGGGAGACGATATAGCTTGATAGAGAATAAATCATAATATATTAGGGGACTACCATTACAACATCATAGGGTACAATACTCTTGCGAAGCAAGGCAGTACTACTAGAGGCAATACATTTATGTGTTTATTCTTTGGTCGACTCATTCATGGAATGCTAAAGGTGGAAGCAAATAACACAACGGAAAGCGTGATGACGGGCGCGGGGGGGGGGGGGGGTTGTCCAATCTCCCCCTTCCCTAGCATCGGCTGTTAAAAACATCCATGCTCCTTCCAGTACGTGCAGGAGAAGTAGGCAGAGAAGTCGTGGCTCTCGCGAGGGCTGACCTGTAGGGGAGGAGGCTGTGGTGCGAGTAGTGATAGTGGACATGACGTGGGAATGGGTTGTGAAGAGGAACAAGAGGACCGATATGCTGACATGGAGGAGGAAAATCCAAGGAGGAAACGTAACTCCAAGCAAATTGTTGATCCGAGTGCTTCAACTACGATCATTGGAAATGAGATTTGTTCATGTTGGCTGCGGCAACGATGGTACCCTAGTTTTCACAGCTCCTCGTGAAGCTTAGGTTCCTCCAAGCCCGCCCCCGAAACATGATCCAAAGAGGACCAAGACAGGACAAGCTTCTAACAAAAATGGCCCTATGAAGTTAAGTGTGACCGGCAAAACCATTGATCCACGATTGGTGGCCTCCCAAGTGGAGGACCACCGGGCACAATGAGTCTCTTGTGTTGAAACTGTGGTGGGATATGCAACACCTAGAAAATTGGAGAGCTCCCTAAATCGTGATAAAGTTTTCCCCTATAGTTCTTTGTATTGTAGTGACTTAGAGCGAGGTCCATGCTGAAAATCTTGTTGGTTCTTTAGGCTATGATAATGCTTATGTTATTGACATCACCGGTAGAAGTGGTGGTCTAGCTATGTTTTGGGATACTCTAAGTACCATACAGATGTGAAAGTTTCTAAACTTGGAAATAGCCCCCCTGAGGTTGTCATGTTTCTACGGCGAAGCACAAACTCAGCTGCATCATAGAACATGGGACACAATGAAGGATATATGCTCTTTGAACGATCTTCGATGGATGCATTTCGTTCTAATGAACATGATAGTGTAAGTCTGCGTAGTCAGACTCAAATTCAAGGTTTTGAGACGCAATAGATATTTGTGGCCTGGTTGATCCTGGCTTTCAAGCAAAACCATGGACTTTTGAGAAAAAAAGTTGTTGAGGGTTGTTTCACGAGTGTTCGGTTGGACAGGGCCTTGGGCTCAGCTGAATGGTGTGCACAATTCTTGTTGGCTACAGTGGAACATCTCACAGCCGCGACTTCCGATCATTCTCCTATTTTATTGATGCTGGATTCGTTGGAGGGCAACTATAGACTTGCGAAACAAGTGTGGGCACATGACCATTTACAGAAGAACACAAATGTTGCTGACATCGTTGGAACGATCATGTCAGATATTGAAATTTTGGAAAGGGATTTGGCATAGCAATTGGATAGTTAACCAATGTCAAGTCATGACACAAGGCATGGTCCTCTCATCATTAGAGTACGTCAATCACCAACAGCGTAATCCAGGAAGGACGCAATCGGTTCTTTCAACAGGTTGCAGTATATATATACTTATGGATGAAGACGCCGCTCCGCGGATGGGAGAGAGTTGCGCATAAAGGAGCTCGCCAGAGACTAGGCCTACTGGAATTCGCTCATCGCCATTGCATCTCTGTTGGAAGTTGTCGGGGGATAGTCTGGGCAAATACATGCTGCGTCAAAATGTCAACGCTTTGCACGGAGAACGAGCGAGCGACGAGAGGTGAGATGGGTCAGCCCATTTAACCTATTATTACACGCTTCTACCAATCTCGATGTTCAAAATAGTTTTCTTAAAGAACTTTTGGGAAGGTTATTTGCCCGACTTCTACACATTTTGAGAACCCCTCAGAAGGTTTTGGTCCGTCTTTTTCTTATCATTATTTTTCTGTTGGTTTCTTCACGAAATTTTTCCTTTTGTTGTTTTATCTTCAGTGGTTGTTCTTTTCTCAAAAAAAAATGTCACAAGTTTAAAAATGGTTTGTAATAAAAAATGTTTATGTATTCACAATTTTTTCTAAAATTATTTCATTTTTTTAAAATTGAGAATTTTAAGAATATCATTTTTATAAAAATGTTTGGGGTTTCAGAAAAGATTCACAATATTAAAAGACATGTTTATAATTTCAAAAACTGTTCACTTTTCCAAAAAAGTCAAAATTTTAAAAGTGTTCTTTTTTTTTAAATTTCATAATTTATTTAAAATATTTTCCCCATGTTTTCTGAAAACTTATTGCGACATCAACCGACTCGCTATAGTAGCTTGCTAGCTACTGTTGTCAAGCCTACGTAGTACGCCATGGGTCGGCACAGTTGGGGTGCTACCCTCACTAGTGCAGAATCGGGCAATAGCACCGGTTCATAAGGCCCTTTAGTGCCGGTTCCACAACCGGCACTAAAGTGTGGGCACTAAAGGCCCCTCCCTTTAGTACCGGTTCAGCACGAACCGGTGCTAAAAGGAAACCACGTGGCACGACCCAGCTCCGGGGGCGGTAGATCATTAGTACCGGTTGGTAACACCAATCGGTACTAAATGTTTGTGGGTTTTTGTTTTATTTTTTATTTTTCCTTTAAATTTGTGTTATCAATTTAATTTAGGATTGTTTTACGTTATAATGAGTTATTATACTTGATATGGATATGGATATGGCATATATATACTTGATCACTTAGAGCTAGGATCCATCCAGTTCAAACTAATTTGCGGTTTCTTTCATAAATGATATATATAATAACTCATCATCATCATCATCATCATCATCACATATTAATAAATAAATAAACTCTTACATCATATCATCACCAACAACAGTATATATATATATATACTAGCTAGCTAAAAATCATCGTAGTCGTCATTAATTACCACTATTTAATCATCATATATAGCCATTACCGCTATCTAATCACCACCAACACTAGCTTAAATAAGAAACATTCACTTGTAACAGAAGCAAAGATATCATCGAGTTCAACATGGTCATGATATTATAAGCGTTCACAAGCAAATCACTATTTGAGATTAATTAAGTTCAGGACAATACGGACATGAGAGAGGACAAGTACTAAGAGCATGAACTAGCTAAATCACTCATGTTGCTCCCTCTCAGGTAGAATAGCATAGAACATGTATAGTTCTCCTGATTCATCATACTAGAGCATGC
Organism: Triticum dicoccoides; assembly: GCF_002162155.2. Classification (NCBI taxonomy): domain Eukaryota; kingdom Viridiplantae; phylum Streptophyta; class Magnoliopsida; order Poales; family Poaceae; genus Triticum; species Triticum dicoccoides. The sequence continues at coordinate 778,849,754 of NC_041382.1, forward strand.
AGATGAATCTGTCTCCTAATATTGGGTTGCGCTTCTCCTTGCTGCCCCCTAGTACTTCTCTGCGATCGTTAACAATTTTGCTCCAATCTTTCACTATTAAGCATTCTTCGCTTTTAGAAATCCTGAATGCACTCATGTGCAATGTAGGAAATCTTGGTCGTAAGCTAACCATTGACATGCGACCTTTTGTCTCGATCCACTGAGGCACAACTGTCATCGGGAGTCCCTGTTGAAGAACATCGTATAGTAATTAATATACTTAGAAATGAAAAGTTTAGCATCAAAAATAATGTATGCAAAAGATGCACTAAGGACAAATAGTAAAAATTTTACCATCTTTCGATTATAGATGTGACCGTAGTTCAATACGATCACCATTGGTCGGATGTTTTGAGTACTAACATTTCTAAGTTCAGGAAGAAAATTTGTCTTGACAGTATGAAGACCCTCAAGCCATGAAACATAATGACTTATCTCCTCACAGTTTAGTTGAGCCCCGGGGCAGTAGTAGGTCCTGTCTACCAAGCGCCGGAAATGTTTGCTTGAACCGAAATAAGCTGACAATACAAATTAGTTGTCAACTATTTTTGAATAAACAATATCAAAGACATAAACATATGCATGCATGGTTGAGAAAAACTCACATAATGGTAGAACTGGAGGCGTTTGCACATCGACCCAGATGTCTCTATTACCTTCAATATCATCTTCCGGACGAATATCAAAGGTGATAACCATATCAGGCTCAAATGCATAACCCTTGCATAGTGCTTGCCAAGTTTTGCATTCAAAATGGGTGTATATGTCTCCATTATATAATTTGACGTTGAAAGTATACCCATGCTCGGTCTTCAAGTAAACTCTCTTTACCTCCATATCATCTATAGCACTAAAACCTATCTTATCCAAAACAAAAATTCTTGCATGGCAGGGGATGCGCAAGTAGAATAGTGAAAATTTAAAATTATAAGTTGAATCAAATGAAGCATAAGTCATACTTTAAAATTATAAGTTGAAGCAAATGAAGCATAAATTTTGCATTCAAATAATAATTGCCGTTGTGACGTACTGTATCCATTTCGAATGTCTAATCCAGCTTGACGCTGAAGCGCCTACCATCAACAAGGAAATTTTTGTCGCACAGACCCCGCTGGTCTTCACAGTGTCCGCACATGATGAAATCTTTTTCGTCGTCAGATGACAATTCCTATGTTCATATAGGTGAAACATTAAACACTTAGTACTATCTAACATTAATTAATATCTAGCTAATTCAAATATATATTCATCTAACATTTGACATTAATATATCTAACTATATTCATCTCTAACAATTGACATTACTATATATTTAACTTCTCTATCTAATTCATCTAACATTAGACATTAATCTAACATTTATATAAACTAAAAATATATAAAAAATTAAATAAACAGAAAAACTCATTAACAAATAATATTTCAATTAGATCATCAAATGTCAGATACCTAAATTTTCTCACTAAAAATAAACTAGTTATATTAATTATTCAACTAGTTCAAATCTCATATACCTAAATAAACTAGTTCGAAAATTT
>NC_041382.1:778852663-778872074 GCF_002162155.2 Triticum dicoccoides
GAGACGTACCGGGCGCGGCGCCGCGGCGACGACGACAGACGGCGACAGGCGACGGGCGACGACTACAGACGGCGGGCGACGGGCGACGGGCGACGAGCGGCGACACGACGACGACGGGATCGAGCGGCGCGCGCCGTTGGAGACGAAGTGGGGGATGGAAACTGAAATTTTCGTAAGTGCTATATATAGGATGGGCCTTTAGTACCGGTTGGTGGCTCCAACCGGTACTAAAGGCCTATTTTCGCCAGGCCAAGCGGCGGGAAACGAAGCCCTTTAGTACGCCACCAACCGGTAGCAAAGGCACGACCTTTACTAACCTTTACTACCGGTTGGAGCCACCAACCGGTACTAAAGGCCTTGCGCTGCCACCCCGCGATGCACAAAGTTTAGTCCCACCTTGTCGGGCGAAGGGCAGCCGCACTGATTTATAAACCCAGCCGCGGCTGCCTCTTTGAACTCCTCTATATAGCAGACTTGTGGGCCTAACTTCTGCGCGCTGCCCTATGAGTCTGCTGGGCCTTTAGGGCCTGTAATTGCACGCCCGTGGCCTAGCAGGCCCACAGGGCAGCGCCCCAATTTTTTTTATAGTTTTTTTCTTTTCTGCTTTATTTTCTTCTATTTATTTCTGCGTAGTTTTTGTATAGTTTTTTCTTTTCTGTTATATTTATTTTCTTCTATTTATTTGTGAGTAGTTTTTCATCTAGTTTCCCAAAATTCAACATTTTCAGAGTTCATTTTGTAGTGATTTTCAATTTCACGGTCATTTGGATCTCTAAACAAATCAGTAAACGAATGAAAAATAGCAAATCATTAAATTCATGAAAAATAGCAAATGAAGGCATAAATGATTGAAAGTTGATGGTGTCGCTTTGAATGGTGCATACTGAACGCAAAAAATATAAGAGCATTTAGATCATGATCTTATATTTCTTTACAGTCTGAATTGTCAATATGATCTTATACATAAAAAATACTTTGATCATCAATGATCTTTTTGTGTACAATCTGAATTGTCAATATGAGTCCTCAACGATTTATAAACCGGTGAAGACTCATATTGCGGCCACAAATTCTACACATAGAGTTCAATGAAGACCAAGTGCTTGTGATAGTTTGAGAAGTAACATATTTAAGGTGGTAAAAGCCTTGTTAGGGGAGCGAGGTGGGACTAAAAACAGCTTGCCATAACCTCATTAGTACCGGTTCGTGGTATGAACCGGCACTAAATGGTGATGATTGGGCCATAGTCTGACCGCAGGTTGACACAGCCTCTTTAATACCGGTTCGTGGCATGAACCGGTACTAAAGGTTCGCCACGAACCGGTACTATTGATCGCCGCCACGAACCGGCACTAATGTACACATTAGTGCCGGCTCAAATTCAAACCGGCACTAATGTGCTTCACATTTGACTCTTTTTCTACTAGTGCCTGTGCGGAAGGCTGACTGTTTGCTGCACAGAGCGGCGAATAGGAGACTCCGATAGACTGGTCTCGAGGAAGAAGTGAAGAGACTAATCATAGGCCGCATTTCATCTGACGTGGGGTATATTTCCACGGTGTTTACCAATATTCCTGCTCTCCATTTTCCTCATATGCACGTGATTTTTTGTTTGTCTCTAAGGTCTTATAAAATACTACCCCTGTAACTTAAGAGTTAAATGCACTGGAGGTCCTAAAAGTTTCACCTGGGTGTCACTTTAGTCCTAATTCTTCCAAAATGCACCTTTAGGTCCTAATTCTTTAGTAAGTGGCTCATCCGAGGTCCTTTTTTCACGAGCGCTTGCAAACCTGCCTGCGTGGCACATTGACCCATGCCACGTCGACAGAGGGCCCAACTGCTTGGCGAGAAAAATACATTGGAGGTCCTAAAAGTTTCTGAGCAGTGTAACTTTAGTCCTACTTCTTTTAAAATGCACGTTTAGGTCCTAATTCTATAGTAATTGGTTCACAAGTGGTCCTTTTTTGCACGATCATTCGCTGACATGCTTGGTTGTGCGTTGGCCCGCTGAGGATGCTCCAACGCTCCTCTTCATCACCCGCTTCCCCGTTACCCTGGCCATGGCAACATTGTGGGCACGAGAGAGAGAGAGAGATTCGGCAGGGACCAGGAAATGTCAAGAGGGGAGGATTACAATGGTCTTTTTGTCAAAAAAAAGAGCAACTGCAGGGGCCTCTAAGTTGACGTGGCATGGGTCAACATGTCACGCAAGCAGGTCAGCGAACGATTGAGCAAAACAGGACCTTGGGTGAACCACTTACTATAGAATTAGGATCTAAACATGCATTTTAAAAGAAGTAGGACTAAAGTGACACTGCCAAGAAACTTTTAGGAACTCTAGTGTATTTTTCTCGCCTGGCGGTTGGGACCTCAGTCGGCGTGGCATCGGTTAACGCGCCACATGGGCAGGTCAGCGAGCGCTTGTGAAAAAAGGACCTCGTATGAACCACTTACTAAAGAATTAGGACCTAAAGGTGCATTTTGGAAGAATTAGGACTAAAGTGACAAAACGACAAAACTTTTAGGACGTCCAATGCATTTAACTCGTAACTTAATATAGGACTTTTTTGACACTATGACAGTGTCAAAAGCACGTCTTATATTAAGTTACGGAGGGAGTAAAACATTGTCTGCAATGGTTAAAACTCTAGTACTAACTTCTACGAGGCAAAATCCATGGTTCAAACAATGAAAAATTAGAATTCTACAATCGAGGGTGCCACGCTTCTTTTGGCTCACCACACGGCAACATAGTGCATCACTTTCTTTTGACTGCACAACATAGGATTCATGTGTCTCTCATGTTGTGGGCCGCCTAGTCTGTGCCTGTTGGGGTTCATGGTGTGAGGCATCCATCAATATTGTTTTGGGGTTCATGGTGTGGGGCATCCATCAATATTGTTACAAGCAAAACTAGGGTTAGGTAGTCCGGCTTGATAACCCAAACCTAAAAAGCATGACCTTGAGCCGGGACTGGGCTCCAGTTTCTTTCCTAAAGCATAAAAGGTAAAAAGGCCTAAATATTGTATTTTTATATTCTCAAAAAGATTAAACTAGGATTTTAGCAAAACGTAGACATAATATTGTATTTTTACATTCCCAAAAAGATTAAACTAATACGTTTCAATATTCTCTCCCCACACCTCCATTTTCTTCTCAAATTTCTCCATTAAAAAATTTGAGTGGTTAAAAGGGGTTGAATTAGTAATTGGGAGGGCATACCCTAATTAAAATCTCTACTGGTGTTAGAAGGGGTGGCTTCTTTGATTTTGTTGTTCTGAATTGTGGTAATACAACGAATTGATGTTAGATCAATTGTAGGTAGAAAGCACTCACAGCGATTGCTCGATATTGGTTAATTACCCAATTTTATTATCAAAAGAGTATACCACATACCATAGTTCGTTACACAGTGGATAATAATTGCCTAGTTTGAGGCTTCTGCTTATACAACCGAATTTCAGAACTCCAAACCCAGCCTAACCGAGGGCGCGATCAAAATACAAAAAGAACTACTGTATTCTTTAGGACATACTAATGCTACTTGTCTGTAATCAATCAGCTTGTGCATGCCTGTCTTCTGAGCATTTCTTAAAGGGTTCAGGAATGGATCTCAAAAGGGAAGGGAAGGAAGCTCCCGATCTATTTTCCAGCACGCCGATTTCCTCATCCACATTTGTAGATAGGATCTCCAGTTCTTGCATAGTACTCATAAAATGGTGAGGATGCGACAAAACTCCTCTTTGTCAAGGTTATTTTTTGCAAACATCCTCTTCTTGCTGACGTATTTCCGAGTCCCATCGGTTGGAAAAACAATATCTTCACTGCTACCGCCATTGCTGACCGAACAGAAACGTTCGATCAACGCATTATCCATCATCCCTGCCACAGGATCTACTACCATACGTTGAAGCACAGTAGCATTCCTAAGGATGTAGAGCGCCAGCTCGGCTAGCCCCAATACATCACAAAATCCAGACATGTAGACACTCTTGAGATGACGATGCGGAGGCCCTTGCGTCGCTAACACTGTCCTCGGATTTTCTGAGCAAAATCTATCATGATCCATCTGCACGGGCATATATCCATTAATTTCAATATACATCTTTGTTCGAGTGGGCAGAACACGCAGGAAAATACCATAATTAAGAGTGACCACTTACATGCAGTTCCAGTTCTTCTAAGAGAGGTGCTAATTCCAAGAGATTAACAAAGCCCATAACCCAGCTGTCATCATATGGACCGAGAAAGAAATCAAGGTTCATGTTCAGATGCCTCAAAGTCATGAAGCAATCGTGGGTGTTACTGAACCTTTCTACCTGGAACAGAAATAATGCATGGCCACTCAACAAATATTTAATTTTGAATCAATCGATATGGCAGGTCTACAAAGCACCTGAATGCAAATGTCATATAGGCGAAATTGAAGAATGAAATAAAGAGCTAGTTTCTAGAGCATACCTGATTAACAGTCAAAAGTAGAAGTAGCGTGTGCACATGAGGAAGCGCAGTTGGAAGCTCGGTAAAGATATAATCCAGAACATCATCATAACCGTCGAGTACTCTCAAGTTCGACACAAAAATTGCCTCTGACAACTTTGAAGATTGAGTGAGCACAGTTTGCATCGGATGGTCATCAAACTCAAATTTGGTAAGATTTGGAGCATGCAACTCTATCATGTCCAGTTCACAACGGCGCACACGCAGGTACTGCAACCTGCAGAGTTCCTGTCCTATGCGTAAACTTGACAAGGAGTCGCACCGCTCTATGTTTATACTCTCAAGAAGGGCACAACTTAGCAACAGGCACCGGAGATCATCATCACTAATGGACACCGTATTTAGTGTGAGTTTCCTAAGGTTTATGATGCCACTGAAACTGGGGGGGCAGCTTTAACAATACATAGCCCAGAACAAGAGATGTGACACAAGAGCCGCTTGGGCCACTGAGCCTGCACATCGGGAAAACATACTTGTACTGGTCACATCCAGGGCCAAAGAAATTGACATCAAACGTGAAATCAAAAGCAATGTGTTTGGCCCTTGACGCAATGGAAAAGCTAACCCATCTATCAATGTGATACTTGTGCATTCTGCGAAGGCCAAATTCGACAGCAAACTTGTCCAGTGTAGTCGTAGTTGTAGTACAAGTAGACCACAGTGGGTGCAATACACTGTCCACATTGGTGATGAATTCAGCAGCCCAGGATGCTCGTTTAGTATCCATGTGTTTAATGATGCTAAAGAAGTCTTTGGAGACCAGATCTGGGTTAGTATTCGTGTCTGTACTGATGCCAAAGGTGTGTTTGGTGAAGACCAGTTCTGGGTGGCATATCCGTAGCAGTTTCCATTCAAGAGAAAGTGTGCTCATCCTTACGACATCTTTGATCGACAACCGTGACAGTATGTCGCGCAGAACGTCCTGTAATGAGCATAAGCAGTCAAGTTGTGGCACAAGTTCAACAGTCACGCTCCCCTTGCTAAGATTGTGATTTTTAAATAAATAAGGAGTTTCGATCCTTACATAGGGTAGAAGTTGAAGCTCCACTGTTGCCAGCTTCGGTTTCTGAACCCTACTGAAACCCGCGACGTTGCTTTCGCTCAAAAGTTCTTGGCTGCTTTGTTTGTCCATCTGAGCGGATCCGATAGATAGATGCATCTGCGTGGCAGCAAACAAGAAGTGCAAACTAGATAAAGCCGACTGTCAATATTTTCAGCAAGCATCGTTATCACTGATTTCTGCAAGCATCACTATCATTGGTTTGATATTTGAGCAAGCAATCGTGACCGTGAATCCCGCCAACCCAACTCTGTTCTATGACAAAACAGAGAACATAATTTGGCAAAAACTTGTATCAAGTATCTTACATTACAGGACTTATCTTTTCATTTATGTAACTCTATCTTGCATTACAGGTTACCTGAGGCCAAATTTCGTGTTTTGACCCTTTTTGCAAACAAAATCGGGATCTGACCCCAGTTCGGAAAAATTTCGGGATCTGACCCTTTTGCCTACCGCCAGAGGGCCTGGCGGTAGGGTTGCGTGTCCTACCGCCGTACCCTACGGCGGTAGGCCCTTTGACGGTGACTGACGGCCGTTGGCAGGTGCTGACGTGGAAAAGGGCCTACCGCCATCCCCTACGGCGGTAGGTTACTGAAGCCTACCGCCATACCCTCTGGCGGTAGGGTCCTGTGTTGTGGATAAGGTGGGGAGGGGCTGGTTTGTGGGCCCCACCACCACTCCTCTTCCCCACTCTTCTTCTTCCCCGTGCTCAGCTCCTCTTCCCCCTCTCTCCCCCTCACAACCCCCCCCTAGATCCACTCCATTTGCTTGGGATTTCATCGGTGGATCCGGAGCATTTTCATCACCCAAGGTGGCTCTCTCATTTCCCCTCATTTTGATTGGTTGATATCTTTGTTTACTTTGCATTTGCTCATTTGATTGCAAACCCTAGCTCATCATTTTAGTGTGGTCTAACCAATTACTATGATCCATTTAGGTTTATGTTTGTGATTTCCTTATGTATGATGTGCTTAGAATTGCTTCTAGAAAAGTTTGTGTGCCTAGATCTAGTGCTAATCTTAATGTACATAATGAGGATCAGGTTAGGCTTAAGAAAGCAATTAAAGCTAAGTTACTTTAATAGCAACTTTTCGAATTGTAGGATGGCACCGTTCGTTTTCTTAGAAACTTCTGCTGAGGCGGCGACGAACCGTGAACGCGAATTGATTGAGGAAAAGATGAACTTGTGGATCGAAGCCATTGATGCGTTCAATGCGGAGTGTAGGGCCTTTTCATATAATTATTTCAATAAAGACCGTTCCGAAAATTTTATAACCAAAAAGGAGAGGCTGATGAAGAAGCTCAAGACAGCGGCAACGGCTGTTTGAAGAAAGGTTTCAAAGAGGCTTGGAGGAAGAGCGTCGTCAAAAAGAGAGGATGGAGCGGAAGCAACGCGAGGAGGAGAAGGCACGCCAAGCGAAGCTTGCTCGTGAGGAGGAGAGGGCAAGAAAGCTTGCAAGAGCTCGCAAGGCACAAGAGGAGGAGGATGTTGGAAATATGCCCTAGAGGCAATAATAAATTGATTATTATTATATTTCCTTGTTCATGATAATCCTTTATTATCCATGCTAGAATTGTATTGATAGGAAACTCAGATACATGTGTGGATACATAGACAACACCATGTCCCTAGTAAGCCTCTAGTTGACTGGCTCGTTGATCAATAGATGGTTACGGTTTCCTGACCATGGACATTGGATGTCGTTGATAACGGGATCACATCATTAGGAGAATGATGTGATGGACAAGACCCAATCCTAAGCATAGCACTAGATCGTGTAGTTCGTATGCTAAAGCTTTTCCAATGTCAAGTATCATTTCCTTAGACCATGAGATTGTACAACTCCCGGATACCGTAGGAGTGCTTTGGGTGTGCCAAACGTCACAACGTAACTGGGTGGCTATAAAGGTACACTACGGGTATCTCCGAAAGTGTCTGTTGGGTTGGCATGAATCGAGACTGGGATTTGTCACTCCGTGTGACGGAGAGGTATCTCTGGGCCCACTCGGTAGGACATCATCATAATGTGCACAATGTGACCAAGGAGTTGATCACGGGATGATGTGTTACGGAACGAGTAAAGAGACTTGCCGGTAACGAGATTGAACAAGGTATCGGGATACCGACGATCGAATCTCAGGCAAGTATCGTACCGCTAGACAAAGGGAATCGTATACGGGATTGATTAAGTCCTTGACATCATGGTTCATCCGATGAGATCATCGTGGAACATGTGGGAACCAACATGGGTATCCAGATCCCGCTGTTGGTTATTGACCGGATAACGTCTCGGTCATGTCTGCATGTCTCCCGAACCCGTAGGGTCTACACACTTAAGGTTCGATGACGCTAGGGTTATAAAGGAAGTTTGTATGTGGTTACCGAATGTTGTTCGGAGTCCCGGATGATATCCCGGACATCACGAGGAGTTCCGGAATGGTCCGGAGGTAAAGATTTATATATTGGAAATCCTGTTTCGGCCATCGGGACAAGTTTCGGGGTCATCGGTATTGTATCGGGACCACCGGAAGGGTCCCGGGGGTCCACCGGGTGGGGCCACCTGCCCCGGGGGGCCACATGGGCTATAGGGGGTGCACCTTGGCCTACATGGGCCAAGGGCACCAGCCCCAATAGGCCCATGCGCCTAGGGTTTCAATAAAGAAGAGTCCCACAAGGGGAAGGCACCTCCTAGGTGCCTTGGGGGGGGAGGGAAACCTCCCCTGGCCTCCGCCCCCTCCTCAGATGGGATCTGAGGGGGCCGGCCCCCCTCCCCTTGGGCTCCCTATATATAGTGGGGAAGGAGGGCCTCTCAAGACACACCTTTGCCTTTGGTGCAGCCCCTCCCCTCTCCCAAGTCCTTCTCCTCTCCCGCGGTGCTTGGCGAAGCCCTGCAGGATTGCCACGCTCCTCCTCCACCACCACGCCGTTGTGCTGCTGCTGGATGGAGTCTTCCTCAACCTCTCCCTCTCTCCTTGCTGGATCAAGGTGTGGGAGACGTCACCGGGCTGTACGTGTGTTGAACGCGGAGGTGCCGTCCGTTCGGCACTAGGATCATCGGTGATTTGAATCACGACGAGTACGACTCCATCAATCCCGTTCACTTGAACGCTTCCGCTTAGCGATCTACAAGGGTATGTAGATGCACTCTCCTTCCCCTCGTTGCTAGTTTCTCCATACATAGATCTTGGTGACACGTAGGAAAATTTTGAATTTCTGCTACGTTCCCCAACAGTGGCATCATGAGCTAGGTCTATTGCGTAGATTCTATGCACGAGTAGAACACAAAGTAGTTGTGGGCGTTGATTTTGTTCAATATGCTTGCCGTTACTAGTCTTATCTTGATTCGGCGGCATCGTGGGATGAAGCGGCCCGGACCAACCTTACACGTACGCTTACGTGAGACCGGTTCCACCGACTAACATGCACTAGTTGCATAAGGTGGCTAGCGGGTGTCTGTCTCTCCCACTTTAGTCGGATCGGATTCGATGAAAAGGGTCCTTATGAAGGGTAAATAGCAATTGGCATATCATGTTGTGGTTTTGCGTAGGTAAGAAACGTTCTTGCTAGAAACCCATAGCAGCCACGTAAAACATGCAAACAACAATTAGAGGACGTCTAACTTGTTTTTGCAGGGTATGCTATGTGATGTGATATGGCCAAAAGGATGTGATGAATGATATATGTGATGTATGAGATTGATCATGTTCTTGTAATAGGAATCACGACTTGCATGTCGATGAATATGACAACCGGCAGGAGCCATAGGAGTTGTCTTTATTTATTTATGACCTGCGTGTCAACATAAATGTCATGTAATTACTTTACTTTATTGCTAACCATTAGCTATAGTAGTAGAAGTAATAGATGACGTGACAACTTCAAGAAGACACGATGATGGAGATCATGGTGTCATGCCGGTGACGATGATGATCATGGAGCCCCGAAGATGGAGATCAAAAGGAGCAAAGTGATATTGGCCATATCATGTCACTATTTGATTGCATGTGATGTTTATCATGTTTATACATCTTATTTGCTTAGAACGACGGTAGTAAATAAGATGATCCCTCATTAAAATTTCAAGAAAGTGTTCCCCCTAACTGTGCACCCTTGCGACAGTTCGTTGTTTCAAAGCACCACGTGATGATCGGGTGTTTGATTCCAACGTTCACATACAACGGGTGTAAGACAGATTTACACATGCAAACATTTAGGTTGACTTGACGAGCCTAGCATGTGTACAGAAATGGCCTCGTAACACAGAATACCGAAAGGTCGAGCATGAGTCGTATGGAAGATACGATCAACATGAAGATGTTCACCGATGTTGACTAGTCCGTCTCACGTGATGATCGGACACGGCCTAGTTGACTCGGATCATGTAATCACTTAGATGACTGGAGGGATGTCTATCTGAGTGGGAGTTCATAAGATGAACTTGTTTATCCTGAACATAATCAAAAAGGATTTTGCAAATTATGTCGTAGCTCGCGCTTTAGTTCTACTGTTTAGATATGTTCCTAGAGAAAAAAAATAGTTGAAAGTTGATAGTAGCAATTATGTGGACTAGGTCCGTAAACTGAGGATTGTCCTCATTGCTTCTTAGAAGGCTTATGTCCTTAATGCACCGCTCAGTGTGCTGAACCTCGAACGTTGTCTGTGGATGTTGCGAACATCTACATACACGTTTTGATAACTACATGATAGTTCAGTTAAACGGTTTAGAGTTGAGGCACCGAAGACGTTTTTGAAACGTCGCAAAACATATGAGATGTTTTGAGGGCTGAAATTGGGATTTCAGGCTCGTGCCCACGTCAAGAGGTATAAGACCTCCGACGATTTTTTCTCAGTCTGCAAACTGCGGAGAAAAGCTCAATTGTTGAGCTTGTGCTCAGATTGTCTGAGTACAACAATCATTTGAATCGAGTGGGAGTTGATCTTCCAGATAAGATAGTGATGTTTCTCCGAAGTCATTACCACCAAGCTGCTAGAGCTTCGTGATGAACTATAATATATCAGGGACATATATGATGATCCTTGAGATATTCGCGATGTTTGACACCGCAAAAGTAGAAATCAAGGAGCATCAATTGTTGATGGTTGGCGAAACCACTAGTTTCAAGAAGGGCAAGGGCAAGAAGGGATACTTCATGAAACGGCAATTCAGCTGCTGCTCTAGTGAAGAAACCCAAGGTTGAACCCAAACCCGAGACTAAGTGCTTCAGTAATAAGAGGGAACAGCCACTGCAGCAGAATTACCCTAGATACTTGGTAGATTAGAAGGCTGGCAAGGTCAATAGAAGTATATTGGATATACATTGTGTTGATGTGTACTTTACTAGTACTCCTAGTAGCACCAGGGCATTAGATACCGGTTCGGTTGCTAAGTGTTAGTAACTCGAAATAAAAGCTACGGAATAAACGGAGACTAGCTAAAGGTGAGCTGACGATATGTGTTGGAAGTGTTTCCAATGTTGATATGATCTAGCATCGCACGCTCCCTCTACCATCGAGATTGGTGTTTGCGTCGAGCGTAGACATGATTGGATTATGCCTATCGCAATACGGTTATTCATTTAAGGAGAATAACGGTTACTCTGTTTATTTGAATAATACCTTCAATGGTCTTGCACCTAAAAGAATCTCGATCGTAGTGATACACATGTTCATGCCAAAAGATAGTAATGATAGTACCACCTACTTGTGGCATTGCCACGCAAGTCATATCGGTATAAAACGCATGAAGAAGCTCCATGTTGATGGATCTTTGGGCTCACTCGTTTTTGAAAAGTTTGAGACATGCGAACCATGTCTATTGGTGTATATGCATGAAGAAACTCCATGCAAATGGACCGTTTGGACTCACTTGATTTTGAATCACTTGAGACATGCAAATCATACCACATGGGCAAGATGACTGACAGCCTCGTTTTTCAGTAAAATGGAACTAGAAAGCAACTTGTTGGAAGTAATACATTTTGATGTGTGCAGTCCAATGAGTGCTGAGGCATGTAGTGGATATCGTTATGTTCTTACTTCACAGATGATTTGAGTAGATGTTGAGTATATTTACTTGATGAATCATGAGTCTGAATTATTGAAAGGTTCAAGTAATTTCAGGGTGAAGTTGAAAGATCGTCGTGACAAGAGGATAAAATATCTATGATATGATCATAGAGATGAATATCTGAATTACGAGTTTGGCATAGAATTAAGACATTGTGGAAATGGTTTCACAACTAATACGGCCTGGAACACCATAGTGTGATGGTGTGTCCGAACATCATAACTGCACCCTATTGGATATGATGCGTACCATGATGTCTCTTATCGAACTACCAAGATAGTTTATGGGTTAGGCATTAGAGACAACCGCATTCACTTTAAATAGGGGACCACGTAATTCCGATGAGATGACACCGTATGAACTATGGTTTAGAGAAACCTAAGCTGTCATTTCTTAAAAGTTTGGGGCTGCGACGCTTATGTGAAAAAGTTTCAGGTTGATAAGCTCGAACCCAAAGCGGATAAATGCATCTTCATAGGACACCCAAAACAGTTGGGTATACTTCCTGTCTCAGATCCGAAAGCAATTGTTTCTAGAATCGGGTCCTTTCTCGAGGAAAAGTTTCTCTCGAAAGAATTGAGTGGGAGGATGGTGGAGACTTGATGAGGTTATTGAACCGTCTCTTCAACTAGTGTGTGGCAGAGCACAGGGAGTTGTTCTTGTGGCACCTACACCAATTGAAGTGGAAGCTTATGATAGTGATCATGAAACTTCAGATCAAGTCACTACCAAACCTCGTGGGACGACAAGGATGCGTACTACTTCAGAGTGGTACGTAATCCTGTCTTAGAAGTCATGTTGCTAGACAACAATGAACCTACGAGCTATGGAGAAGCGATGGTGGGCCCGGATTCCGATAAATGGCTCGAGGCCATAAAATCCGAGAGAGGATCCATGTATGAAAACAAAGTGTAGACTTTGGAAGAACTACTTGATGGTCGTAAGGCTGTTAAGTACATATGGATTTTAAAAGGAAGACGGACAATGATGGTAAGTGTCACCATTAAGAAAGCTCGACTTGTCGTTAAGATGTTTTCTGACAAGTTCAAGGAGTTGACTACGATGAGACTTTCTCACCCGTAGCGATGCTAAGAGTCTGTTGGAATTATATTAGCGATTACTGCATTATTTATGAAATCTTGCAGATAGGATGTCAAAACATTGTTTCCTCGACGATTTTCTTGAGGAAAGGTTGTATGTGATACAACCGGAAGGTTTTGTCAATCCTGAAAGATGCTAATAAGTATGCAAAGCTCCAGCAATCCTTCTGAGGACTGGAGTAAGCATCTCGGAGTTGGAATGTACGCTTTGATGAGATGATCAAAGATTTTGGGTTTATATAAAGTTTATGAGAAACTTGTATTTCCAAAGAAGTGAGTGGGAGCACTATAGAATTTCTGATGAATATATGTTGTTGACATATTGTTGATCAGAAATGACGTAGAATTTCTGGAAAGCATATAGGTTTATTTGGAAAGTGTTTTTCAATGGAAAGCCTAGATTAAGCTACTTGAACATTGAGCATCAAGATCTATAAGGATAGATCAAAACACTTAATGGTACTTTCAAATGAGCACATACCTTGACATGATCTTGAAGGTGTTCAAGATGGATCAGTCAAAGAAGGAGTTCTTGCCTGAGTTGTAAGGTATGAAGTTAAGACTTAAAGCTCGACCATGGCAGAATAGAGAGAAAGGACAAAGGTCGTCCCCTATGCTTAAGACGTAGGCTCTATAGTATGCTATGCTGTGTACCGCACCTGAAGTGTGCCTTGCCATGAGTCAGTCAAGGGGTACAAGAGTGATCCAAGAATGGATCACAGGACAGCGGTCAAAGTTATCCTTAGTAACTAGTGGACTAAGGAATTTTATCGATTATGGAGGTGGTAAAAGAGTTCGTCGTAAAGGGTTACGCCGATGCAAACTTTGACACTAATCCAGATTATTCTGAGTAGTAAACTGGATTCGTATAGTAGAACAGTTATTTGGAATAGCTCCAAATAGAACGTGGTAGCTGCATCTAGGAGGTGACATAGAGATTTATAAAGCACACACGGATCTGAAAGGTTCAGACCTGTTGACTATAACCTCTCTCACAAGCATAACATGATCAAACCCAGAACTCATCGAGTGTTAATCACATGGTAAATGTGAACTAGATTATTGACTCTAGTAAACTCTTTGGGTGTTAGTCACATGGGGATGTGACCTTGAGTGTTAATCACATATCAATGTGAACTAGATTATTGACTCTGGTGCAAGTGGGAGACTGTTGGAAATATGCCCTAGAGGCAATAATAAATTTATTATTATTATATTTCCTTGTTCATGATAATCGTTTATTATCCATGCTAGAATTGTATTGATAGGAAACTCAGATACATGTGTGGATACATAGACAACACCATGTCCCTAGTAAGCCTCTAGTTGACTGGCTCGTTGATCAATAGATGGTTACGGTTTCCTGACCATGGACATTGGATGTCGTTGATAACGGGATCACATCATTAGGAGAATGATGTGATGGACAAGACCCAATCCTAAGCATAGCACTAGATCGTGTAGTTCGTATGCTAAAGCTTTTCCAATGTCAAGTATCATTTCCTTAGACCATGAGATTGTACAACTCCCGGATACCGTAGGAGTGCTTTGGGTGTGCCAAACGTCACAACGTAACTGGGTGGCTATAAAGGTACACTACGGGTATCTCCGAAAGTGTCTGTTGGGTTGGCATGAATCGAGACTGGGATTTGTCACTCCGTGTGACGGAGAGGTATCTCTGGGCCCACTCGGTAGGACATCATCATAATGTGCACAATGTGACCAAGGAGTTGATCACGGGATGATGTGTTACGGAACGAGTAAAGAGACTTGCCGGTAACGAGATTGAACAAGGTATCGGGATACCGACGGTCGAATCTCGGGCAAGTATCGTACCGCTAGACAAAGGGAATTGTATACGGGATTGATTAAGTCCTTGACATCGTGGTTCATCCGATGAGATCATCGTGGAACATGTGGGAACCAACATGGGTATCCAGATCCCGCTGTTGGTTATTGACCGGATAACGTCTCGGTCATGTCTGCATGTCTCCCGAACCCGTAGGGTCTACACACTTAAGGTTCGATGACGCTAGGGTTATAAAGGAAGTTTGTATGTGGTACCGAATGTTGTTCGGAGTCCCGGATGAGATCCCGGAAATCACGAGGAGTTCCGGAATGGTCCGGAGGTAAAGATTTATATATAGGAAATCCTGTTTCGGCCATCGGGACAAGTTTCGGGGTCATCGGTATTGTACCGGGACCACCGGAAGGGTCCCGGGGGTCCACCGGGTGGGGCCACCTGCCCCGAGGGGCCACATGGGCTATAGGGGGTGCACCTTGGCCTACATGGGCCAAGGGCACCAGCCCCAATAGGCCCATGCGCCTAGGGTTTCAATAAAGAAGAGTCCCACAAGGGGAAGGCACCTCCTAGGTGCCTTGGGGGGGAGGGAAACCTCCCCTGGCCGCCGCCCCCTCCTCAGATGGGATCTGAGGGGGCCGGCCCCCCTCCCCTTGGGATCCCTATATATAGTGGGGAAGGAGGGCCTCTCAAGACACACCTTTGCCTTTGGTGCAGCCCCTCCCCTCTCCCAAGTCCTTCTCCTCTCCCGCGGTGCTTGGCGAAGCCCTGCAGGATTGCCACACT
Organism: Triticum dicoccoides; assembly: GCF_002162155.2. NCBI lineage: Eukaryota > Viridiplantae > Streptophyta > Magnoliopsida > Poales > Poaceae > Triticum > Triticum dicoccoides. The sequence continues at coordinate 778,867,982 of NC_041382.1, forward strand.
CCTCCACCACCACCACGCCGTTGTGCTGCTGCTGGATGGAGTCTTCCTCAACCTCTCCCTCTCTCCTTGCTGGATCAAGGTGTGGGAGACGTCACCGGGCTGTACGTGTGTTGAACGCGGAGGTGCCGTCCGTTCGGCACTAGGATCATCGGTGATTTGAATCACGACGAGTACGACTCCATCAACCCCGTTCACTTGAACGCTTCCGCTTAGCGATCTACAAGGGTATGTAGATGCACTCTCCTTCCCCTCGTTGCTAGTTTCTCCATACATAGATCTTGGTGACACGTAGGAAAATTTTGAATTTCTACTACGTTCCCCAACAGATGAGGCACGTGACAGGAAGGGGAAATGGCCCCGTATGACTCAGTAAAGCCTTTGCTTCGGTGGACTCGTCATGTAACCGGATGAAGCCATGCCAAATTTATCATGAACTATGTAGTACTAAGGCAAAAAGCCATGTGTCATCAACTTGTCGTGAATGAATTTGCCATTTGTATTGAATTTGGTGTGAAGATGTTTGCAATGTGTTGTGAATGAATTTAGTTTGTTACTATATTCTGGGATTTGTCATGATTTTTATTGAAAAACTGTTGTGCTAGGAAGAGAACTGGGATAGAACAGAACAGAGCGCTCTGTTTTTGGAGTTACAACCCTACCGCCAGAGGCCATGGCGGTAGGGTGCTGCACCCTACTGCCAGGTTGCATGGCGGTAGGGGGGGCAAAGTTTCTGTGACAAAGAAAACAAAACCATTGGCGGTAGGACCAGACCCTACCGCCAGAGGCCATGGCGGTAGGGTGCTGGACCTTACCGCCAGAAGCCATGGCGGTAGGGGGGCAAATGTTCTGTGACGAGAAACGCCAGCGCCCTGGCGGTAGGGTTGACCCTACCGCCATTGGCTGTGGCGGTAGGGTCCCCCCTACCGCCAGGGCGCTGGTTTTTCTCGTCACAGAACATTTGCCCCCCTACCGCCATGGCATTTGGTGGTAAGGTCCAGCACCCTACCGCCACAGGCCATGGCGGTAGGGTCTGGTCACTCCTCTCCCCTGTTTCGCCCCATATGTGTCGAATGTTAGCATAATATACCCAATTCTATCAAATATTAGAATGATCATCTCGCAAGCACATACATAACTCAACTCAACATAGTTCATTACATTCACGAATAACAAATGTTCAAACTTATTAAAACATGACCCGGTTCGGATGACATTGTTTGAAACTAATAACTCATGCTCAACGGCACATTTTCTAAACAGGTAACATAATTCTCATACTTATCAGACGTTCAATTTGATCATCACGCGCTTGATTACGCTTCAGTTGAAAGTCTGTGGATCCTGCCCAATGACCCAACACACCATTCGTTTCACGGAACCAAGACCATGCAACACGACGAGCGGGATTCTCTGACACGCCCTGTTTGATTGCCCATCCTATGACCTGCCCGGGTTTCCTCAAGTCCATCTCACGGAATTCTTCTTTGCTTGCAGTGAACGCAATCTCAACTGCCAAAGCGTGTCTGCAAGCATATTCCCGGTCTTGCAGCTGATCAAGCACCCTCTCTTTCTCCTTCACAAGCTTTCGGAATGCTTTTTTCTCCTTAGCATCAGAAGGTTCCTCGATAAAGTGATACTTGCTGAAATCCTTCATGGCCGCATTTGCCTCATCACAACTCTTCAACCATGCTTCACATTCCTTCTTCAAGCAACGGTGTCGCTCCGCCATGATCTTTTGACACGCTAACTTCATAGTCATGGATCGACTGTCCATCCTACATGAATATACGAGTTTAAGATGACATAAAAAAACATAAAATAAATTAAGTAGAGTACAACACTCGGTTACTTGATAGGACATTCAACACTAAGTTCTTAATGAGTTCAAATGTTAAGTGTACAAGTCATAGTAGTTCAAACGACGACCAAGCATAGGGTACATGTCATTACAGTCCAAATGACAAAGATTACATAGCCTCATGCAATTCTATGCGGCGTACGGTCCCGGGTTGCAACAAATAACATCATTTCTTTCTTTGACCCATGCCCAACGAGATGCCCGGTTCTCATCCGACGAGAATGGTTGGTGAACTAACCAATCAATGACCTGACCATGATTGCCCATGTCTATCTCAGCATATTCTGCCGTTGTCGCACACAACGTAATTTGCATTGCAAGATCACGCCTACAATTTTTTTCCGCCGTCTTGAGCTTCTTCATCAGCCTCTCCTTTTTGGTTATAAAATTTTCGGAATGGTCTTTATTGAAATAATTATATGAAAAGGCCCTACACTCCGCATTCAATGCATCAATGGCTTTGATCCACAAATTCATCTTTTCCTCAATCAATCCGCGTTCACGGTTCGCCGCCGCCTCAGCAGAAGTTTCAAAGAAAACGAACGGTGCCATCCTACAATTCGAAAAGTTGCTATTAAAGTAACTTAGCTTTAATTGCTTTCTTAAGCCTAACCTAATCCTCATTATGTACATTAAGATTAGCACTAGATCTAGGCACACAAACTTTTCTACAAGCAATTCTAAGCACATCATACATAAGGAAATCACAAACATAAACCTAAATGGATCATAGTAATTGATTAGACCACACTAAAATGATGAGCTAGGGTTTGCAATCAAATGAGCAAATGCAAAGTAAACAAAGATATCAACCAATCAAAATGAGGGGAAATGAGAGAGCACCTTGGGTGATGAAAATGCTCCGGATCCATCGATGAAATCCCAAGCAAATGGAGTGGATCTAGGGGGGTTTGTGAGGGGGAGAGAGGGGGAAGAGGAGATGAGCACGGGGAAGAAGAAGAGTGGGGAAGAGGAGTGGTGGTGGGGCCCACAAACCAGCCCCTCCCCACCTTATCCACAACACAGGACCCTACCGCCAGAGGGTATGGCGGTAGGCTTCAGTAACCTACCGCCGTAGGGGATGGCGGTAGGCCCTTTTCCACGTCAGCACCTGCCAACGGCCGTCAGTCGCCGTCAAAAGGCCTACCGCCGTAGGGTACGGCGGTAGGACACGCAACCCTACCGCCAGGCCCTCTGGCGGTAGGCAAAAGGGTCAGATCCCGAAATTTTTCCGAACTGGGGTCAGATCCCGATTTTGTTTGCCAAAAGGGTCAAAACACGAAATTTGGCCGTTACCTGAAGCCTGAAGGAACGTTACATTACAATGGGGATCGCTCTTGTGAACATTCAAAATTTTGCAATGGGGATCATAGGATCGAGATTGGAACTGGATAATAATTAACAAAGATCCTGGCCTCCATCCAGAAATTACCACACTAGATGAGGAATCGAGGAACAAGCCCATCAATTTTTAACAGGATTCGAACTGAGGTACCTATGTATGGTGCAGCTGCGCCGGAGAAGAGAGCACGAATGGGGATGAGCCCCTCCCAACTGGATCGCCGGAGGAAGGGAAAATCCCGCCGGCGAACACGTATGAGCTCACCGCCGCGCCATTAATCGCCTGGATCGAAGGTCGCCACCGCGCTAACCCTAGCGATGCTGGCAGCCGGGACGAAGAAGGGGAGAGATTAATCTGGGCCGCACATCTCAAATCCAACATGGGCTATGTTGTCCCAACCTTTTTTTGACAGTATATGTTCTCCCAAGCTTTATTTCTTGGCAATTCTTGTTTCCTGTTTTTTTGTTTCAGATTTTCCTTTTACCATTCTTCCAAAAGAAAGGCTAGTTTTTAGGCGACTACTATGTGTCATCCGCCTGATAATTAAGAGTTATCAGCTATCTCCCTAACTATTGGATGTGGACGTTCGATTTGCCTCCCCCATCACAACACCGGCCGTGTACACCATGTTGTGAACCCCACCCGTCATGTTGTGAGCCCCATCATTCGCTTTGAAGCATCCGTCGCCGACCATGCGAGCGCCTCTTTTTCTCACGTTCGCTTGGGGGAGCGCAGGCCACAAAGTTGGGCATCTAGCTTGTGGGACAAAGACGCATCCATGACAGCTTGTACAAAGGTGGGCGAAGCCCTCATCGGCGAGGATTCTAGAGGAGGGATCTAATGAAGAAGAGAGATAGGAGCAGAGACCACTACACCTTGTAGCACTGGTGACG
>NC_041382.1:778873786-778878107 GCF_002162155.2 Triticum dicoccoides
CGGCAACGATGGTACCCTAGTTTTCACAGCTCCTCGTGAAGCTTAGGTTCCTCCAAGCCCGCCCCCGAAACATGATCCAAAGAGGACCAAGACAGGACAAGCTTCTAACAAAAATGGCCCTATGAAGTTAAGTGTGACCGGCAAAACCATTGATCCACGATTGGTGGCCTCCCAAGTGGAGGACCACCGGGCACAATGAGTCTCTTGTGTTGAAACTGTGGTGGGATATGCAACACCTAGAAAATTGGAGAGCTCCCTAAATCGTGATAAAGTTTTCCCCTATAGTTCTTTGTATTGTAGTGACTTAGAGCGAGGTCCATGCTGAAAATCTTGTTGGTTCTTTAGGCTATGATAATGCTTATGTTATTGACATCACCGGTAGAAGTGGTGGTCTAGCTATGTTTTGGGATACTCTAAGTACCATACAGATGTGAAAGTTTCTAAACTTGGAAATAGCCCCCCTGAGGTTGTCATGTTTCTACGGCGAAGCACAAACTCAGCTGCATCATAGAACATGGGACACAATGAAGGATATATGCTCTTTGAACGATCTTCGATGGATGCATTTCGTTCTAATGAACATGATAGTGTAAGTCTGCGTAGTCAGACTCAAATTCAAGGTTTTGAGACGCAATAGATATTTGTGGCCTGGTTGATCCTGGCTTTCAAGCAAAACCATGGACTTTTGAGAAAAAAATTGTTGAGGGTTGTTTCACGAGTGTTCGGTTGGACAGGGCCTTGGGCTCAGCTGAATGGTGTGCACAATTCTTGTTGGCTACAGTGGAACATCTCACAGCCGCGACTTCCGATCATTCTCCTATTTTATTGATGCTGCATTCGTTGGAGGGCAACTATAGACTTGCGAAACAAGTGTGGGCACATGACCATTTACAAACGAACACAAATGTTGCTGACATCGTTGGAACGATCATGTCAGATATTGAAATTTTGGAAAGGGATTTGGCATAGCAATTGGATAGTTAACCAATGTCAAGTCATGACACAAGGCATGGTCCTCTCGTCATCAGAGTACGTCAATCACCAACAACGTAATCCAGGAAGGACGCAATCGGTTCTTTCAACAGGTTGCAGTATATATATACTTATGGATGAAGACGCCGCTCCGCGGATGGGAGAGAGTTGCGCATAAAGGAGCTCGCCAGAGACTAGGCCTACTGGAATTCGCTCATCACCATTGCATCTCTGTTGGAAGTTGTCGGGGGATAGTCTGGGCAAATACATGCTGCGTCAAAATGTCAACACTTTGCACGGAGAATGAGCGAGCGACGAGAGGTGAGATGGGTCAGCCCATTTAACCTATTATTACACGCTTCTACCAATCTCGATGTTCAAAATAGTTTTCTTAAAGAACTTTTGGGAAGGTTATTTGCCCGACTTCTACACATTTTGACAACCTCTCAGAAGGTTTTGGTCCGTCTTTTTCTTATTATTATTTTTCTGTTGGTTTCTTCACGGAATTTTTCCTTTTGTTGTTTTATCTTCAGTGGTTGTTCTTTTCTCAAAAAAAATGTCACAAGTTTAAAAATGGTTTGTAATAAAAAATGTTTATGTATTCACAATTTTTTCTAAAATTATTTCATTTTTAAAAAAATTGAGAATTTTAAGAATATCATTTTTATAAAAATGTTTGGGGTTTCAGAAAACATTCACAATATTAAAAGACATGTTTATAATTTCAAAAACTGTTCACTTTTCCAAAAAAGTCAAAATTTTAAAAGTGTTCTTTTTTTTAAATTTTCATAATTTAGTTAAAATATTTTCCCCATGTTTTCTGAAAAACTTATCGCGACATCAACCGACTCGCTATAGTAGCTTGCTAGCTACTGTTGTCAAGCCTATGTAGTACGCCATGGGTCGGCACAGTTGGGGTGCTACCCTCACGAGTGCAGAATCGGGCAATAGCACCGGTTCGTAAGGCCCTTTAGTGCCGGTTCCACAACCGGCACTAAAGTGTGGGCACTAAAGGCCCCCCCCCCCCTGTAGTACCGGTTCAGCACGAACCGGTGCTAAAGGGAAACCACGTGGCACGAGCCAGCTCCGGGGGCGGTAGATCATTAGTACCGGTTGGTAACACCAACCGGTACTAAATGTTTGTGGGTTTTTGTTTTATTTTTTGTTTTTCCTTTAAATTTGTGTTATCAATTTAATTTAGGATTGTTTTACGTTATGATGAGTTGTTATACTTGATATGGATATGGATATGTCATATATATATACTTGATCACTTAGAGCTAGGATCCATCCAGTTCAAACTAATTTGCAGTTTCTTTCATAAATGATATATATAATAACTCATCATCATCATCATCATCACATATTAATAAATAAATAAACTCTTGCATCATAGCATCACCAACAACAGTATATATATATACTAGCTAGCTAAAAATCATCGTAGTCGTCATTAATTACCACTATTTAATCATCATATATAGTCATTACCACTATCTAATCACCACCAACACTAGCTTAAAGAAGAAACATTCACTTGTAACAGAAGCAAAGATATCATCGAGTTCAACATGGTCATGATATTATAAGCATTCACAAGCAAATCACTATTTGAGATTAATTAAGTTCAGGACAATACGGACATGAGAGAGGACAAGTACTAAGAGCATGAACTAGCTAAATCACTCCTGCTGCTCCCTCTCAGGTAGAATAGCATAGAACATGTATAGTTCTCCTGATTCATCATACTGGAGCATGCAGATGAATCTGTCTCCTAATATTGGGTTGCGCTTCTCCTTGCTGCCCCCTAGTACTTCTCTGCGATCGTTAACAATTTTGCTCCAATCTTTCACTATTAAGCATTCTTCGCTTTTAGAAATCCTGAATGCACTCATGTGCAATGTAGGAAATCTTGGTCGTAAGCTAACCATTGACATGCGACCTTTTGTCTCGATCCACTGAGGCACAACTGTCATCGGGAGTCCCTGTTGAAGAACATCGTATAGTAATTAATATACTTAGCAATGAAAAGTTTAGCTTCAAAAATAATGTATGCAAAAGATGCAGTAAGGACAAATAGTAAAAATCTTACCATCTTTCGATTATAGATGTGATCGTAGTTCAATACGATCACCATTGGTCGGACGTTTTGAGTACTAACATTTCTAAGTTCAGGAAGAAAATTTGTCTTGACAGTATGAAGATCCTCAAGCCATGAAACATAATGACTTATCTCCTCGCAGTTTAGTTGAGCCCCGAGGCAGTAGTAGGTCCTGTCTACCAAGCGCCGGACATGTTTGCTTGAACCGAAATAAGCTGACAATACAAATTAGTTGTCAACTATTTTTGAATAAGCAATATCAAAGACATAAACATATGCATGCATGGTTGAGAAAAACTCACATAATGGTAGAACTGGAGGCGTTTGCACATCGACCCAGATGTCTCTATTACCTTCAATATCATCTTCCGGACGAATATCAAAGGTGATAACCATATCAGGCTCAAATGCATAACCCTTGCATAGTGCTTGCCAAGTTTTGCATTCAAAATGGGTGTATGTGTCTCCATTATATAATTTGACGTTGAAAGTATACCCATGCTCGGTCTTCAAGTAAACTCTCTTTACCTCCATATCATCTATAGCACTAAAACCTATCTTATCCAAGACAAAAATTCTTGCATGGCAGGGGATGTGCAAGTAGAATAGTGAAAATTTAAAATTATAAGTTCAATCAAATGAAGCATAAGTCATACTTTAAAATTATAAGTTGAAGCAAATGAAGCATAAATTTTGCAATCAAATAATAATTGCCGTTGTGACGTACTGTATCCACTTCGAATGTCTCATCCAGCTTGATGCTGAAGCGCCTACCATCAACAAGGAAATTTTTGTCGCACAGACCCCGCTGGTCTTCACAGTGTCCGCACATGATGAAATCTTTTTCGTCGTCAGATGACAATTCCTATGTTCATATAGGTGAAACATTAAACACTTATTACTATCTAACATTAATTAATATCTAGCTAATTCAAATATATATTCATCTAACATTTGACATTAATATATCTAACTATATTCATCTCTAACAATTGACATTACTATATATTTAACTTTTCTATCTAATTCATCTAACATTAGACATTAATCTAACATTTATATAAACTAAAAATATATAAAAAATTAAATAAACAGAGAAACTCATTAACAAATAATATTTCAATTAGAACATCAAATGTCAGATACCTAAATTTTCTCACTAAAAATAAACTAGTTATATTAATTATTCAACTAGTTCAAATCTCATATACCTAAATAAACTAGTTCGACAATTTTCTTACTAAAAAT
>NC_041382.1:778878312-778882318 GCF_002162155.2 Triticum dicoccoides
AAAATAAACTAGTTATATTAATTATTCAACTAGTAGAAAATGTGTATGTGTATGTGTGTGTATGTGTGTGTATACGTATACGTGTGTGTGTATGTACGTATGTGCATGCAGTACGCCGCGGGGGCGCCGGCGCGCGCGTACGGGGCGGGGGCGGCGCGCGGCGTACGGGGCGGGGGCGGGGGCGGCGGCGGGGGCGCCGGCGTACGGGGCGGCCGGGAGAGACGTACCGGGTGCGGCGCCGCGGCGACGACGACAGACGGCGACGGGCGACGACGACAGACGGCGGGCGACGGGCGACGGGCGGCGACACGACGACGATGGGATCGAGCGGCGTACGCCGTTGGAGACGAAGTGGGGGATGGAAACTGAAATTTTCATAAGTGCTATATATATAGGATGGCTTTTAGTACCGGTTGGTGGCTCCAACCGGTACTAAAGGCCTATTTTCGCCAGGCCAAGCGGCGGGAAACGAAGCCCTTTAGTACGCCACCAACAGGTAGTAAATGCACGACCTTTACTAACCTTTACTACCGGTTGGAGCCACCAACCGGTACTAAAGGCCTTGCGCTGCCACCCCGCGATGCACAAAGTTTAGTCCAACCCGCCGGGCCAAGGGCAACCGCACTGATTTATAAACCCAGCCGCGACTGCCTCTTTGAACTCCTCTATATAGCAGACTTGTGGGCCTAACTTCTGCGCGCTGCCCTGTGAGTCTGCCGGGCCTTTAGGGTCTGTAATTGCACGCCCGTGGCCTAGCAGGCCCACAGGGCAGCGCCCCAATTTTTTTATAGTTTTTTTTTCTTTTTTGCTTTATTTTCTTCTATTTATTTCTGCGTAGTTTTTTGTATAGTTTTTTCTTTTCTGTTGTATTTATTTTCTTCTATTTATTTGTGAGTAGTTTTTATCTAGTTTGCCAAAATTCAACATTTTCAGAGTTCATTTTGTAGTGATTTTCAATTTCACGGTCATTTGGCTCTCTAAACAAATCAGTAAACGAATGAAAAATAGCAAATCATTAAATGCATGAAAAATAGCAAATGAAGGCATAAATGATTGAAAGTTGATGGCGTCGCTTTGAATGGTGCATACTGAACGCAAAAAATATAAGAGCATTTAGATCATGATCTTATATTTCTTTACAGTCTGAATTATCAATATGATCTTATACATAAAAAATACTTTGATCATCAATGATCTTTTTGTGTACAATCTGAATTGTCAATATGAGTCCTCAACGATTTATAAACCGGTGAAGAATCATATTGCGGCCATAAATTCTACACATAGAGTTCAATGAAGACCAAGTGCTTGTGATAGTTTGAGAAGTAACATATTTAACGTGGTAAAAGCCTTGTTAGGGGAGCGAGGTGGGACTAAAAACAGCTTGCCATAACCTCATTAGTACCGGTTTGTGGTACGAACCGGCACTAAATGGTGATGATGGGGCCATAGTCTGACCGCAGGCTGACACAGCCTTTTTAGTACCGGTTCGCGGCATGAACCGGTACTAAAGGCCGGCTCAAATTCAAATTGGCACTAATGTGCTTCACATTTGATCCTTTTTCTACTAGTGCCTGTGCGGAAGGCTGACTGTTTGCTGCACAGAGGGGCGAATAGGAGACTCTGATAGACTGGTCTCGAGGAAGAAGTGAAGAGACTAATCATAGGCCGCATTTCATCTGACGTGGGGTATATTTCCACGGTGTTTACCAATATTCCTGCTCTCCATTTTCCTCATATGCACGTGATTTTTTGTTTGTCTCTGAGGTCTTATAAAATACTACCCCTGTAACTTAATATAGGACTTTTTTGACACTATGACAGTGTCAAAAGCACGTCTTATATTAAGTTACGGAGGGAGTAAAACATTGTCTGCAATGGTTAAAACTCTAGTACTAACTTCTACGGGGCAAAATCCATGGTTCAAACAATGAAAAATTAGAATTCTACAATCGAGAGTGCCACGCTTCTTTTGGCTCACCACACGGCAACATAGTGCATCACTTTCTTTTGACTGCACAACATAGGATCCATGTGTCTCTCATGTTGTGGGCCGCCTAGTCTGTGCCTGTTGGGGTTCATGGTGTGGGGCATCCATCAATATTGTTACAAGCAAAACTAGGGTTAGGTAGTCCGGCTTGATAACCCAAACCTAAAAAGCATGACCTTGAGCCGGGACTGGGCTCCAGTTTCTTTTCTAAAGCATAAAAGGTAAAAAGGCCTAAATATTGTATTTTTATATTCTCAAAAAGATTAAACTAGGATTTTAGCAAAACGTAGACATAATATTGTATTTTTATATTCCCAAAAAGATTAAACTAATACGTTTCAATATTCTCTCCCCACACCTCCATTTTCTTCTCAAATTTCTCCATTAAAAAATTTGAGTGGTTAAAAGGGGTTGAATTAGTAATTGGGAGGGCATACCCTAATTAAAATCTCTACTGGTGTTAGAAGGGGTGGCTTCTTTGATTTTGTTGGTTCTGAATTGTGGTAATACAAAGAATTGATGTTAGATCAATTGTAGGTAGAAAGCACTCACAGCGATTGCTCGATATTGGTTAATTACCCAATTTTATTATCAAAAGAGTATACCACATACCATAGTTCGTTACACAGTGGATAATAATTGCCTAGTTTGAGGCTTCTGCTTATACAACCGAATTTCAGAACTCCAAACCCAGCCTAACCGAGGGCGCGATCAAAATACAAAAAGAACTACTGTATTCTTGAGGACATACTAATGCTACTTGTCTGTAATCAATCAGCTTGTGCATGCCTGTCTTCTGAGCATTTCTTAAAGGGTTCAGGAATGGATCTCAAAAGGGAAGGGAAGGAAGCTCCCGATCTATTTTCCAGCACGCCGATTTCCTCATCCACATTTGTAGATAGGATCTCCAGTTCTTGCATAGTACTCATAAAATGGTGAGGACGCGACAAAACTCCTCTTTGTCAAGGTTATTTTTTGCAAACATCCTCTTCTTGCTGACGTATTTCCGAGTCCCATCGGTTGGAAAAACAATATCTTCACTGCTACCGCCATTGCTGACCGAACAGAAACGTTCGATCAACGCATTATCCATCATCCCTGCCACAGGATCTACTACCATACGTTGAAGCACAGTAGCATTCCTAAGGATGTAGAGCGCCAGCTCGGCTAGCCCCAATACATCACAAAATCCAGACATGTAGACACTCTTGAGATGACGATGCGGAGGCCCTTGCGTCGCTAACACTGTCCTCGGATTTTCTGAGCAAAATCTATCATGATCCATCTGCACGGGCATATATCCATTAATTTCAATATACATCTTTGTTCGAGTGGGCAGAACACGCAGGAAAATACCATAATTAAGAGTGACCACTTACATGCAGTTCCAGTTCTTCTAAGAGAGGTGCTAATTCCAAGAGATCAACAAAGCCCATAACCCAGCTGTCATCATATGGACCGAGAAAGATATCAAGGTTCATGTTCAGATGCCTCAAAGTCATGAAGCAATCGTGGGTGTTACTGAACCTTTCTACCTGGAACAGAAATAATGCATGGCCACTCAACAAATATTTAATTTTGAATCAATCGATATGGCAGGTCTACAAGCACCTGAATGCAAATGTCATATAGGCGAAATTGAAGAATGAAATAAAGAGCTGGTTTCTAGAGCATACCTGATTAACAGTCAAAAGTAGAAGTAGTGTGTGCACATGAGGAAGCGCAGTTGGAAGCTCAGTGAAGATATAATCCAGAACATCATCATAACCGTCGAGTACTCTCAAGTTCGACACAAAAATTGCCTCTGACAACTTTGAAGATTGAGTGAGCACAGTTTGCATCGGATGGTCATCAAACTCAAATTTGGTAAGATTTGGAGCATGCAACTCTATCATGTCCAGTTCACAATGGCGAACACGCAGGTACTGCAACCTGCACAGTTTCTGTCCTAGGCGCACCACTCTATGTTTATGCACTCAAGAAGGGCACAACTTAGCAACAGGCACTGGAGATCAT
>NC_041382.1:778882509-778884480 GCF_002162155.2 Triticum dicoccoides
ATCACTGATGGAGACCGTACTTAGTCTGAGGTTCCTAAGGTTTGTGATACCAGAGAAACTGAGGGGCAGCTTTAACCATACGTAGCCTAGATCAAGAGATGTGACACAAGAGCCGTTTGGGCCACTGAGATTGCACAGCGGGAAAACATACTTGTACTTGTCATATGTAGCGCCATAACAAGTGACATCAACCGTGAAATCAAAAGCAATGTGCTTGGCCCTTAACGCAATGGAAAATCTAACCCATCTATCAATGTGATACTTGTGCCTTATGCGAAGGCCAAATTTGACAACAAACTTATCCAGCGTCATGGTAGTTGGAGTAGAACACAGTGGGCGCAATACACTGTCCACATTAGCGATGAATTTAGCAGCCCAGGATGCTCGTTTAGTATTCATGTCTTTAATGATGCCATAGTAGTCTTTGGTGACAAGGTCTGGGTCAGTATTCGTGTCTGTACTGATGCCAAAGGTGTCTTTGGTGAAGACCAGATCTGGGTGGCATATCCGCTGCTGTCTCCATTCACCAGAAAGTGTGCTTATCCTCACGACATCCTTGATCGACAACCGTGACAGTATGTCGTGCAGGACGTCCTGTAATGAGCATGAGCAGTCAAATTGTGGCATGAGCTCAACAGCCACGATCCTTCCTAAGATATATAGTGATTTTTGTAAGATTCGGTAATAGCCAATATAAATAAGGTGCTTCGATGCTTACATAGGGTAGAAGTTGAAGCTGCATTGCAGCCACATCCGGTTCCTGCACCCTACTGAAACAAGAAGTACAAACTAGATAAAGCTGTCTGTGAATCATTTCAGCAAGCATCGTTATCACTGAGTTCTGCAAGCATCATTATCATTGGTTTAACTTTTGAGCAAACACTCGTGATCATGGATCCTGCCTAGCGAACTCTGTTCTATGAAAAAAACAGAAAACATAATTTGGCAACAAATTTGTATGAGGTATCTTACATCACAGGATTTTTCTCTTCATTTTTGTAACTCTACCTTACATTACAGGTTGCTACTAGCCTTGGCCGGGAGAAGAATAAATAAACCGGTAACCTGAAGCTACTTCATCATGTTTAAAATCGGCCTGAGGAAACATTACACTACAATGAGGATCGCTCATGTGAACATTCAAAATTGTGCAATGGGGATCGTAAGATAATTAACCAAGATCCTAGCCTCCATTCAGAAATCAGCGTTGGGATTGTTTTTCTCTGAGGAATTGATGAACGGGACCATAATTTGTTAACAGGGATTTGAACTGAGCTACCTATGGATGGAGTAGCGGCGCCGGAAAAGGGAGCATGAATGGGGATGAGTCTCTCCCAACGGGATTGCCGGAACAAGGGAAAATCCTGCCGGCGAACACGCAGGAGCTCACCACCGCGCCATTAATCGCCTGGATCGAAGGTCGCCGCCGCGCTAACCCTGGCGGTGCTGGATTGCTGGCAGCCGGGACGAAGAAGGGGAGACATAGATTAATCTGGGCCGCACAACTCACATCCAACGTGAGCTGTGTTCTCCCAACCTTTATTTCTGGGCAATTCTTGTTTCCAGTTTATTTTTTAGATTTTTATTTTACTATTACTATTCTTCCAAAAGAAAGGCTATTTTTTTTAGGATGCTGCTATGCGTCTTCCGACTGATAATCGAGAATTATCGGTTGCCTCCTAGCTGCCGGATTTGACCGTTCGATTTGCCTCCCAGCATTGCAACATCGGCCGTGTTGTGAACCCTATCATCGTTCGATTCGTCCCCCGCCCCCATCGCAACACAGCCCATGTTGCAAAGCCCAATTAATGCAACATCTGTCATGCTGCAAACCTAACTGTTAGCTTTCAATACAATTGTGGAGGAGCGGACAGACTGGAGGCTCCTCCCTAGGGTTCCTCCCCGCTCCCCCCGCCGCCGCCGGCCGCCGGCTGCCGTCCGCGAGCCTCTCGCTCCGCCTCCCTCCCCCTC
>NC_041382.1:778885752-778887089 GCF_002162155.2 Triticum dicoccoides
TGTTGAGTATATAGAATTGTTTCAGTTATTCAATCAAGACGCACTCGACAAATCGTTGCTATTGTCTGTAAGTGATTTCTTTCTGTAATTTAAGTCTCAAGCTAGTTGTAGTGCTCTGGTTTATCATTACCTGTAATTATCCTCACTATATTCTTTTCTGTGGTATTATGCAGGATGAAGATGTATGAAATGAAAAAAGCTGGACGCTATGGCATTGGGTTCATTGACCCAAATACCATTAATGAAGAGACATGGACATATGAATGACATCGACAAGAAGTAGAGAAAAACATGCTAGAGTTCTTGAAGCGCCTCAATAGCAATCGAGATATACTACTTCCTTACAACTTCCAGTGAGTCACCTTGTCTTATGCTACAAATTCTGTTTTTGCTTACTAGCTAGATGTTAATAAGTGTATAGGGTTTAGGGTAGTTGATGAGTGTTATGCACATGTCCGCTTAATTTATACATGCAAACATATGCGCATGCAGATACCACTGAATCTTGTTAGTCATTCAAGTTGAAGAAGGAACAATTGAAGTACTGGACTCACTACTTAAATAACCTAGAGACTACTCAATCCTGAAGGGGATAGTCAACAGGTAATTCCAATCATTATTGGACTTTATGTCGGCCTCTTTTTAGTTCATCATTTCTTGATATCAACTAATTAATAACTTCTTTATTCATTTTTTTTGCCGGTGGGCAGGGCTTGCAAAAGTTCATCAAAACGTTCCAGGCGAATGGAAACAAAATCTGTATTGGTTTCGACCCAAGGTAAGTAATTAAGTAGTACTAGCTAGCTATCATCTCTTTAATTCTAGTTTCAATACCATTAGTTATCATGATTGATTAATTATTATCTGATTGAATTATATTCTGGTAAAGGTCATGAAGCAGATGGGCATACTACATTTGCGAGAACATTCGTATGACGGCGTTCGAAAGGACCAAAGATGCTAGACAGCTATGGGTATGTTTGCGAGAGCACTATTCACAATTTTTACATCATTATCGATATCTAATCACACAACGACTAATACATGCATATTGATCTCATTCTTAAAAGTTCAATGAGGTGCAGGATAAGCTCCTATCAATGGATCGCGTACGAGCAATTGAAGAGGAAAATAGCAGGATTTTTGCTCGACCAGGTCATTGATTCCAAAGGAGAATAACATTAACCGCTACCGTGGTAATGCCTCCATGTAGGAGAAATTGTATATACCAAATTATATATGTACATGTGTATGTGTGAATGATGGTGCGAGACATTCAATGATTATATATATATATATATATATATATATATATATATATATATATATATATATAT
>NC_041382.1:778887099-778889558 GCF_002162155.2 Triticum dicoccoides
GCTGGAGCCGGCACGAGCGTCGGTCGTGGCCATGGGCCAATTCTCCGCCTCCCCTTTCCCCTGGTCGATTGGGTCGCGGGTGCCTGGTTTGCCCCTGTTGCTACGTCCGGCCGGTTCCTGCCATGGGCGGTGGAGGCTGTCCCCTCCCGCATGGCTGCTGTTGCTACCGCTCCTCGTTCCTGGTTACCTCCTCTGTTCCTGTGCCGCTCTCACTTCGTTTGCCATAGTGAGACGACGATGGGGACTGCACGGCCGTGGTGGCGCATGTTGGTGGGCGGCGTGTTTGGTGGCGTGCGATGGATCGTATGGGGTCATGGGTGGTTGGTGGTCAGGAGAAATCCTTGTCGGCTTGTCCAGCACCAACGCGTTGACGCCCGTGGGTGCCACCATGCCTTCCTGAAGGGTGTCAGGTTTACCCCCTCCCCCGCACCCCTCTGCGTACCGGGGGAAACCCAAGGACTTGTCCGGGCAGCAGCGTCATCGGCGTCACGATCCTTCTTGAAGGTGTTGCTTGGTATGCGGTGGTCCAGAGCGCTTGGAGTGTGGTGGAATTCTTCGGTGGGCGCAGCGGTTGCGGGTCTCCTTCGTTTTCGTTGATCCGTCGCTGTTCGCATTGTTTCTTTTTCTGTTTTCTCTTTCGTTTCTTTTGGGCATGACTGTGATGCTTCCACCCCAGCACCTATCGTTGACTGTATCGATGATGGTTGCTTTGTAATACAAAGCGAGGGGAAACCCTTTTTCGCAACTGTTAGCTTGGAAGCATCTGTTGCCGGCCATGCGAGCATCTCTCTTCCTCGCGTTCGCTTGGGGGAGCGCGTGCCACAAAGTTGGACGTCTAGTTTGTGGGAGAGATCGGTGCATCCATGGTGGCTTCTACAAACGTGGGAAAATCCCTCATTAGCGAGGATTCTGGAGGTGTTGATCTATTGAAGAAGACAGATAAGGGCATAGACTACCACACCTTGCAGCACTGGTGATCGACAACGACAACTTGCAACAGCAATGGTCGCAGCTCTACGAGCTGCGGGGGAGCAACTGAGGGGGATTCGATGTTTGATTTGGACAGAGCGGTCGAGCTTCGAGGAGGAAGACGACAAGCGAAGATATAAGGTCACTAGTAGAAAAAGGGCCTAATGTGAAGCACATTCGTCCCGGTTTGTAGCTAAACCGACACTAATGTGACCATTAATGCCGGTTTTAACGGCTAGGCGGGCGGCGATCATTGGTACCGATTTGTGGCGAACCTTTAGTACCGGTTCGTGGCACGAACCGGTACTAAAGAGGTGGTGGCAGGCTTGTGTCAGGCTGGGGCCCCACCAGCACCTTTAGTACCGGTTAGTTATACAAACCGGGACTAGAGATGCACGTTTAGTCCCGGTTCGTATAACCAACCGGTACTAAAGGTCATCCTATATAAACCCCTTCGTCGACCCCGAGCGCTCTGTTCTTCCCCTTTCCCCTCTCCTCTGTTTTCTTCCTCTTCCTCTCGAGCCACACCTCATTTTTGCCAAAATTTGTGAAGATTTGAAGGCACCCCAACAAGAGAAGGAGTCGAGCTCGAGCTCGAGCCAAGCAGCTGCCAAAAAAAGTGGGAAAACCGTTCCCCAGCTGGGAGAACAGGCGGTGCAATCGATCCCCCGACTCATTATACCAACACATGCGAGTACCGGCGCGAATCGGCTGGTAATAACCGACGAGCATAGAAGGCAGGCTGAAGAGCTCGATATCACTGTTGGTCAACTCCTAGAGCTCGAGCCCATGGATACGATTAGAGAGGAGTACATAAAACGGAAATATGTCCGCGGCGAACCTTTGGTCAAGCCTGAGGAGGTCAAGAAGCTCTCAACGAGAATGTATGAATTGCATCAATGGTACATGGAAATTACCAAGAGTACCAATCGAGAGTCCCTCATGGTGAAAGTCAAGGAAGAGCATTACTTTCATGAGACAGCTCTGTATGTTGAGTATATAGAATTGTTTCAGTTATTCAATCAAGACGCACTCGACAAATCGTTGCTATTGTCTGTAAGTGATTTCTTTCTGTAATTTAAGTCTCAAGCTAGTTGTAGTGCTCTGGTTTATCATTACCTGTAATTATCCTCACTATATTCTTTTCTGTGGTATTATGCAGGATGAAGATGTATGAAATGAAAAAAGCTGGACGCTATGGCATTGGGTTCATTGACCCAAATACCATTAATGAAGAGACATGGACATATGAATGACATCGACAAGAAGTAGAGAAAAACATGCTAGAGTTCTTGAAGCGCCTCAATAGCAATCGAGATATACTACTTCCTTACAACTTCCAGTGAGTCACCTTGTCTTATGCTACAAATTCTGTTTTTGCTTACTAGCTAGATGTTAATAAGTGTATAGGGTTTAGGGTAGTTGATGAGTGTTATGCACATGTCCGCTTAATTTATACATGCAAACATATGCGCATGCAGATACCACTG
>NC_041382.1:778891341-778892311 GCF_002162155.2 Triticum dicoccoides
CCGTGCGTTTGAGGGCCGTTTGAGGCGCTCGTCTGGGTCAAAATTTCGCAACCTGTCAGTGACCGAGCGGCCCGCCCAGGCGTATGAGTCGAATTTGAGAGGTCCGACTGTAGATGTTCTAATTAAGCAAAAAATTTAAGTTTTAAACTGCACAATTGGATCTGGATTGTGATGTTAGTGATCAATGTGCAAGCATCGTACTTAATGGAGGTTAAGCATGATATGCATTTTATCTGGACCCGCCATGAGCCTCTCTATCCAAGTGATGTACGGATGTAGTCATACCACGTTGGTGAACAATAAAATGGATACATCATTTTTTTTCTGTTGTAGTGGATGTGCCACAGCCTGACTCACTCCAATTTAGAAAGACTATGGGCTGTGCATGGTAGAGTGTGTACTATACATGAAAGCGCATTAGAGTATTTAACATGAATTTCGTGGAATATGAACTCCATCATTTTTCTAAAACATATACGCCGAGCACATCATTGATTTATAAACTGAGGATGTATAACATAAATGCTTCTTACCTCCGATGCTTGAGATAGAATGCACACGACAAAGTATATACCATAATTGTGGAGTATAATGCATATTGTCCGCCCTTTTCGGTTTGTTGGGCTTATCTCACTATTTTTTTGTTTGTTAGTCCTATTTTCATTTCTCTTCCCCACCTATTTAGATTTCGAGCTCCATAAATTTGTTGCATGCAAAGGTTCAAAGGAAATTCACCAATACATGTAACCATTTCTACTTAATTGGTGGTCATGCATGCATGCATTGCATTTAATGAAGATTAAATCATAATATTTAGTTCTAGCTCGCCATGTGCCTTCCTACTTTTGCGGATGTTGTCATGCCAGGATCCGGCTTGCCTGCTTCCTCTTCATGCTCCCATCCGTGCTCCCACTTCATCCTACGGCTGTTCTTTTCCCTTTTTCTTTTCTAATCTAATCATCTCCCCCCC
>NC_041382.1:778892493-778896144 GCF_002162155.2 Triticum dicoccoides
CCCCCCCTGATTTTCAAGGGGCAGGGCCGGGCCTTATTTTCTTCCAATCAAATCAAGCCACGTATGCGGGAGCACGGATAGGAGAATGGGAGGGAACAGGCAAGTCTCGTCCGTCATGCCATGCCTGATGCACACATTAAAGGATAAATGGTTTTCTCCTGTTGCAATGCACGTACATATGTGCTATTTATTTCTTATTGAGCTTGGCATGTGCCTCCCTATTTTTGAGGGTGTTGTCATGCCACACTGATGCATACATTAGTGGTCACATCAAAAACATTCTCACGTTGCAACGCACGGGCATATGTGCTAGTTAAAGGAAAAAGAAATCATAAACCCAAAACCCCCCAAACCTTTTAGTACGTGTTGGTTTTACAAACCGGTATTAAAGGTCTCCCCGCCCCCGGCGCTGGCTCGCGCCACGTGGTGGCCCTTTAGTGGCGGTTCGTGTTGAACCTGTACTAAAGGAGGGGGGACCTTTAGTCCCCACCCTTTAGTGCCGGTTACAGAACCGACACTAAAGGCCCTTACGAACCGGTGATAAAGCCTGGTTCTGCACTAGTGGGTTGAGAGTGTTGTTGTGAATGTGCCGAACGAATTTCTTATCCCAGTAAAGCACGTCCTAGCCGCAGGATAAAGCACAATCGAATGGTGATGCACGCGACCGATGGAGCATTCTTTTTGAGCCGACTGTTTTGAATCGTTTCCCTTTTCTTTGTACCATTAATTGTATCATGAAAAAAAAACAGATTTCATGACTCTGTCATCCCCCTTCTCCTTGTACTTCTGGTTACCTAGCATCCCCTCTCCTATCAATTTGCCACGGATCGGAGACCATCACCTTGTCCAACATCAAATTTAGGGCGCTACCTCACCCGTACTTGGAATGAGTTTAAGCCCGACAAGGTGCTCATTGTCCTCTGGGAACCACATGCAAGCTCAACGCCGATGACCCCACACATCTTCCTTCGGCCACTTGTACCTTCCTTCTATTGCCCCAACCCTCGTTGAACACACGCCACATGAACCCATATTCTAGGTTAGTAGATTATTTGTTTGAGTTTCTCCTAAAGGGTGGAAGTAACCAAATTTACGGAAAAAACAAACATCAAAATAACGACTACCAAGAAAATATGCGATGAGCAAGAAAGAGAATGTGATTATATCATAGGATGCGGCCGTATAATGGACACTGAGTGAGAACGAAGAAATAATATCCTTATGCATTATTCTTTTTACAATTCTTTTATGCCTAGAAAAGACGATAATTCCAGGCTCCGTTACTGAAATAGTACCACATAGCACTATATGAGTTCATCATTACCTTATTTTGTAGTTTGTACTGCCTACCTTCTAACTGTCCTTAATAGGTTTATGAAAGCTTCAAAAGGAAGGAAACCGAAGCTTTGCAGTGCATCATCACTCTCAACTGATTCACTGCATACATACTAATAATATATACACATACAAGATCAGATGAGCTGCCAATGAACAGATTAATACGTCTCCCACACGATTTTTGTTTTGATAAATAGAAACAGATAATTACAATAATTTCATCAATGAGAAATCAGTTCACTACTACCCTGGTTAAGTAGTTCAGAAAGCTTCAAAGAGAGAAAAGGAAATATCGATGGATTGGCACACCGGCACTGAGCTGATCCATCAATCATCGACTTGTATGTATAGAAGCGCCACCAGCCCTAGCACTGTTATTCATAAGAAAAAGGTGAGAATATAACAAAACTTGTCTCTGTGAAATGTTGTTTCACAAACATCCTCTTCTGATTGATGTCGTCGTTATTAACCTTGGTATGATCAGGCCCACTGGACGACTGGATTTCATTGGTAAATGTTGGCATATGACCATGGATTTACTACCATACCCTCAAGCACAGTTGCATTCCCAAGGATTTACGGATGCATTCTTGGCTCCAGTATATCCTCTACTGCTACGTTGGTCCATCTAGGTAGACTGATTGATAGATGTATTTGCAAGTCAGGAGTCCGCTTTACCTCTCAATTTATACTATTGTTTTGCTGCAACATGTTGCAACTATCAAAAGATGCACATCCTTTCAAGATAACTCATCTCAACTTCGAAGGTCTCCTCGAGCTTAATGCTGAAGCGCCGATCATCGTCCAGGTGAGGCCTGTCGCACAGACCTCGATCACTGTGGCACCAGTCGCACTCCCCCGGGAGACTTCCGTCGTCCGATGATGACATTTCCTATGTTCATAATTCAAAGATTAAACATGTACAATTAAATATATATATATATATATATATATATATATATATATATATATATATATATATATATGTACTACAAAAACTAAATTAGATCATTATTATTCAACTAATCATATGCATATGCCTTGCATAGTCCTCTCCAATTTGACCATTCAATAAGAAAAATCAAATCGCAAAATAAAGTAGTATTCAAATTAGGATGCATTCAATTATAAGAAAAACTATATCATCTCCATGTGTCCGTACATCGTCGAATATTATCACTAATACACGTCAAATACTATCATACATATCGCCAATACAGCTAGAACCGTAGCACCCGACGGGTATCGGCGCGGGCGGTGGACACCCAAAGGGAAGGAACCATCACAGGATCATAGCTCCAGTGAGATCCCTGAAGAATCTGCCAGGTATTCTCAAACCTGCCCTCCAACGCAACCATGTAGCGACGGACGTGCTGGTCCTCCTCGCTGACACGGTGACGTACCACCTCCGCGGTGTCCGGAAGCCTCGGCACCGTTTCTGGCCCACGCGACCGCCACCAAACAAGGATCGGGTCAACGACGGGTTGGCTCCTCACCAAGCTATGCCCCCTGGAAGGTAGCGCCTCCCAGTACCACCCCAGCGGAGCCCAGTCCCGGACATGGTCCATCTGGTCAAGCAGGTGTCGTCCTCCGCCGACTCGACGACGAGGATGCGGGATAGGCATCGTCCACGTCGATGCGAGAATAATTGCTTTAACTAAAAAAAAATAAGCTAGTTCTATTAATTTTCTTGCTAAAAATAAACTACTTCTATAGTAAAATAAACCAGTTTTATTAAATCAACTAGTTCAACTACTAAGCACTTACTATAAATAGAATAAAGTAGTACTTACTAAAAATAAACAAGTTTACCTAGTTATATTATTTTTCTAACTAATTCCATTAAACACTTTCTAAGTAGTACTTACTAAAAGTTATCGGGGAGGGGGGTATATCGACAACGACATACCCGATAACAAAAATAAGAAGAGGAAGAAGAAGAAGAAAAAGAGGAGAAGAAGAAAGGAATAGAGGAGGAGATCGAAGAAAAAAAAGAAAAAAAAAAGAGGAGAAGAAGAAGGAATAGAGGAGAATAGAGGAGAAGAAGAAGAATTCTTCTTCTCCTCCTCTTTTTTTTTCTTCTTTTTCATCTTCTTATTTATTTCTCCTCTTCTTCCTCTCCTCTTCTTCTTCTTCTTCTTCTTCTTCTTCTTCTCCTTCTTCCTCTTCTTATTTTCCTTTTTTCTCTCCTTCTTTTTCTTCTAAATATGAACATATACATAAATGACTTTGATCATACATAATTTTCAGATTCCTACACAATATGAACATATACATAAATTGACAAAGAAAATTCTATGAACAAAAAAAATC
>NC_041382.1:778897640-778900183 GCF_002162155.2 Triticum dicoccoides
CTTTTTTTCTTTGTTGCTTTATTTATTTTATTTTGTTTCTACTTACAACAAAATACTTATTGTTGCTATTTTTTTCCAGTTTTTTTGTTTTGTTTTCTGCATTATTTATTTTCTTTTTTTTGCTTTATTTTTTAATTCTTTATGCTTTTAGTCTTAGAAAATTATATACTTTTTGTTAATGCCATTACTTTTCAAATTTGAAAACACTTTTTTTGTTTTTTTGTTTTTTTGTTGCTTTATTTATTTTATTTTGTTTCTACTTATAACAAAATACTTATTGTTAATATAAGTATTTTTTTCTAGATTTTTTGTTTTGTTTTCTGCATTATTTATTTTCTTTTGTTTTTTGCTTTATTTTTTAATTCTTTATGCTTTTAGTTTTAGAAAGATTATAAACTTTTTGTTAATGCCATTAGTTTTCAAATTTGAAAACACTTTGTGTATTATATTTACTATCTACAATCTTTCTCCACAGAGATACCAAAAATTATAAACTTTCTGTTAGTGCCATTAGTTTTCAAATTAGAATAGTTAAAATTTGACTTCTTTGAAATTTGTGTGAATCTCAAATTTGTGATTAACTTTACTAAAAAAATGAACATAGATGTGCCTATAGAGAAAATTCAACCTATATTCATAATCAATTTCTATGAATTTCAAAGAAATTCATTATGAATTTAGGTCAAATTTCCTGTATAAGGGCATTTATTTTTATTTTGAGAGGAGCTCAACAAGGCAGAGAGGGACGGGCTTATAAACCAGTGTGTGTGCCCTTCGGTTGGCGAGGTGGTACTAAACTGTGAATCGCAACGAGGACCAACCTATTGGTCCCGGTTCATGCCACCAACCGGGACCAATGGTGGTGGGCCAGGAGCGAGACCCATTGGTCCCGGTTTGTCCCACCAACCGGGACCAATGGCCCACGTGGCCCGGGCGGCCCCCTGGGCTCACGAACCAGGTCCAATGCACCCATTGGTCCCGGTTCTAGACTAAACCGGGACTAATGGGCTTACCCGGCCTGAACCTTTGCCCCATTTTCTACTAGTGTTGTGTTTCTACATAGTTAATTATGTATGAACAGTTCCTATTTTCATGTGGACCCTGCCATTTTGTGCTATCAGCACGACAAACTAAGAGGATTCAGAAATTTGGTGGCCAAATCACATTCAAGGAGCTCGATACAGAAAATAACAACATTGATGTTCACGATTATGAGCAAATGTTGTAGGTGCTTGAAAAATTTGCTTGCCAAATAACATCCGATGAGGTCCATACAAAAAAGAAAAAACAAATGCTCAATGGTGCACACAAGTTTGATCACCAATGCTGTTATTTTCTGTATGTGGATCTCCTTGGATGTCATTTGGCCACCAAATTTTGCAAGCACCTACAACATTTGCTCATAGTCGAAGCCATATAGTTTCAGAATTTTTTGCTATTTTCCCTTCAATTTTACTATTCATCAGGGTTTAGTGTGCCTAGGTGTAGGACAACCAGACCCTTGTTTTGATGCTTCTATAAGTAATTGTTTCAAGGGTTCTGTAAATAGATCCTTGAATTTAGTATTGAGGGTGGGGTATACAATGTTTGTGCTAAATCTTTTTGACATTGTTGTATCTGAAAACAACAAATTCTTTCTTTAGCATGTTACCTGTGAATATCAACCAAAATTCACTCAGATCTTTAACATTCTCACACTTTTTTTCTTCCACTTGCAGCGTGCATGTTCAAAGTTGCTTATAAATGGCAGGATGGCCCACTAGAATGTGTGGGGCATCCTCTAGTTTCCTAGTGAGGTGCTTATCTTGTACTCCCTCCGTCCGAAAATACTTGTCATCAAAATGGATGAAAATGAATGTATCTAGAACTAAAATACATCTAGATACATCAATTTTAATGACAAGTATTTTCGGACGGAGGGAGTAAGTTTCTACCAAACATTGTCTACCTTGCTTTTCCAATCCTGCCGATACATGCCATGTATATAAATTTGAATTGTTTTTCCGTATGTAGTGTGTGAATCAAACAAGAAAGAACCAAAAGGACAACTCCTTAGGACTTAAGTAATATGTGGGAGAACTACCGGAACAAAGAAGGGAGCGAAGCTAGGGGATAGCCATCACAGAACGAGATTTTTGGTATGCACTTGATCAGAACAACCATACACCATATGACACTCTTTAACTAAATGCACCTTATATTGTGTGTTCCTACCGTATAGGTTTTGCGTAAAACTTTTTCTAATAGACGTTAGATTGGTATGACAGGGTAGATGGAATGTAAATATAAAACTTTAAATAAAATGTGTTTTTAAATAAGAAAAATGATCAAACCAACTTGGTCAATCGATAAATAGCCTTTTTTTCTCTCTACAGTACTGCAGTATAACTCGTCCTCTCCCATGTATGTCCTACACGTCGCTTGTCCCAGCTCCTTCTCTCCCCTGAATGCCCTACACGCCGCTTGTCCTCCTTCACCGCTCCTCCCCGATGCATGTCTCTATACCTATGATTGAACATACCTAGGGTTTGTACTCCTCAAAT
>NC_041382.1:778900193-778905188 GCF_002162155.2 Triticum dicoccoides
CACCCTCCCAAAATATGCCTTTTTTTTATGTTTTGCATTTTTTGATTTTTTTATATTTTTTTCCTTTTTTGCGTTTATACTCTCTTTTTTTTTTTGCTTTTTTTACCGCCCTGAGGCCGACCAAGCATTGTCAACCTGAAAATAACCAGTTCAAACAGTATGAGGCCGTCACAAAAGGCTGATCTGGATTCTCTAAATTGAAAGGGAGCTAGCGCGGACAATGCACAAACCTTCGTGGAACATGCGGATGATTTGAAAGCCATTTACACGCTGCCGCCTTCTTCATGCCCGACGTTGTCCGGCTGGCATACGTATGAGAAAGTTAGTGTTGGCACGACGTCGTAATCAACCAGTTACGACAACCAGCACGAGCGATGCGATGCATACCGTTAGGGACGATTAAACAGAAAAACCAAAATTGATGGCTATGTGATCCTATATAGTATGCTTAAATAAGATGGCTAACCTGAGCTGCGCTAGGCTGTCCACTGCTCGCACCAGCAGCAGCAAGGGCCTGCTCCACGGCCGGCGCCACTTGGCTCGGTATCCTGGAGACGTTCTCAACATCTTGGCCACTACCCTCCGTCTGCGGCGGAGCACCCATACCTTGCCCCACATTGAAACAGCTTGCGAAGGCGTCCAGGAAACCAGATTGGGCTGATAGGTTTTCGATTATGGTATCTTTGTCAAAGGCCGGGTCGTTGAGTAAGCCGGCGATGTCAAGATGGCGTACTGAGGCTTGTCCTCCACCATTGCCATACTGAGGCGACGAGGATGCCGAGATGTATCGCTGTATTACTGGAAAGTCCACATTCATCATCACGCTATTTATGCCACCCATCACCTTGGGGTTCAGCATGCACTTCTCAAACATTTTTGCAAAAGCAGCAGGATCCATTCCTAACCGAGCGGTTCCCTCGGACAAAAATGAGGCTCCATCCGGGCTGCTGAGCCAGGCGAGCATGCGGTTGGCGTGGACCTGCATGAGCGTGCATACATGCACGGACAGGAACTAAGATTCAGGTTGAAGTAACAGATCAAAAGCATTGGGTGCAAGCAGATTGTTCAGCATAACTAACAATTTCCCTTTTTTAGGGAACATAGCTAACATTCTATCGGCATCGATTCGAATCCAGAGCTTTTGCCACTCGAACCCTGCTCCTGTGATTAAAAGAACTCAGTAATACAGCGGCCAACTTTCTGAACAATATCATTGTCAATTAAAATAAAAAGATTTTATGCGGACTGAAACAATTGACAAAGTTCTTATGATATCTAAACTAGTATGACATCGTGAAATTACCCCTCTACTGATCCGTCTCAATTGATGGACAGGAAAAACTAAGTTGCATTTTAGTGTTGACCAAATATGTGCTAGGCCTTATAAGCAGGGGGAGCTGGAGTGTGTGTCAAATAAATAAGATGGCTTACCTGAGCTGAGGAGGTCACGAGCAGTTCATTAAAGTTGAATATCGCCA
The DNA here is from genome assembly GCF_002162155.2 of Triticum dicoccoides. NCBI lineage: Eukaryota > Viridiplantae > Streptophyta > Magnoliopsida > Poales > Poaceae > Triticum > Triticum dicoccoides. The sequence continues at coordinate 778,901,672 of NC_041382.1, forward strand.
AGGAGTTCTCACCACCTTGTCTAGTCTGCGCCATACTAGCAGTGCTGCTTGCCATGGCCTCCACCAGGTCATATAGAGCTGCCAAGGCCAGGTCGCCGGAGAGCATGCCACTGGCATCGGCCGGTCCTCCATGGCTGAGCACGCTGTTGGCATCGACCTGAGCGTGCATACATGCATGGACAACAACTAAGATGCAGTCTGTAGTAACAACGCACGCGATGATGCATCCGGTTAAAGATCGAAGAGTAAGTGGAAGAGCCGCAATTAGTTAATGATTAAAGAAATAAGGCACATCTTCTGCTGCATTTTCGAAAACAAATCTCCTATATATATTAAACAAGATGGCTCACCTGGGAGCTCGGCTCTCCACTGCTCGCACCAGCAGCAAGGTTCGGCGACACTTGCTTCAGCGTCCTGGATACGTTCTCACCATCTTGGGCACTACTCTCCGGCGGCGGCGCACCGATTCCCTGTGCCACATCAGCATTCATAGTCGTCAAGGCTGGCGCGTTCTGCTCGAAGAAATATTGCATGAGTTCTGGGAGCATAAGCTCCAACATGACAGATTGGACTGTGTTGTTTCTAAATAAGCTGATCATGTCAGGATAGTCCCCATTCCGCGATGCACTGCTCATGGTAGCAATCATCTCAGGGTTCCGCAGGCACTTCTCAAATATTCTCGCACAAGCGACAGGACTCATACTATGCATAGCGGCCAGCTTCGATACAACAGCGGATCCTTCAGGGGTGTTGAGCCAGGAGAGCACAGTGTCGGTGTCGACCTGCATCTGCATGAGTGTGCATACACGCAGTATCAAGTAACAATGCGCGGCTATTACAGTTGATGAATGCATGAGTATTGTTGGTTAGCGGTACCTTAGGCAGTGGCTCACGGCTGACACCTGCATCAGAATTTTCTGCCTCTGCACCTCATATAGCAGAGGATATATAAGGTGTTGGCTGGAGAAATTGAGATATGGAAGAAAGGACATACAACGCAAATGGCATCATTCTAAGAATGGAAAACCTACATACGTACCGTGGCAATTTCCTGGCCCATCCGTTTGTTCAGCTATACAACTCACCATTTCTGGCACCATAAGCTTCATCAATCTAGAAAAGTTGGACCCGGTCCAGGTCTGACCATCGTTTCGCCCTACAATTTCATGCAATCTATTCGTGCAGGCTACAATTTCAGGGTTCTGGAGCAGCTTTTCAGTAGTTTTCTTCATAAGAGTTGCATACGTTTGAAATAACTTATTGTTTGCAATCATGCTGCGACCAACAGCCAAGAAACTGTCGCTCCATCCCTGCTTAATTATGTGATTAAAAGAACCGTCAATCAAGCAACATTAATTGCGTCCAATAATAGCAAACTCCAAGCCCACAACTTACGGAATATCATTGCGAAAAACAAAGATGCATATACTGGCTGAACAAATTGACAGTTCTTATAGCCTCTACACTACTACACGCAGTTAACTTAAAATTTGCCAATCAATTATAAAATTGGATGCTACCTATAAAGTGAATACACTCCGTCACAGTAGGTATTAGAGAATGCGTGGCTACCAAATTTACAGTACCCAGCCCGTAGAACAGGACGAATGAGGATGTTTTTTTATAAAATACACTCCCTCCGTTATATTATTCTTTTTAGAGATTTCAATATGGAGTACATATATATATACATAGTTTAGAATGTAGATTCACTCATTTTGTTCAGTATGTAGTCCATATTAGAATCTCTAAAAAAGGATTATATTTAGGAATGGCAGAGTTGTACGGAGGGCTTACCTGAGTATTGGCGGCATGCCCACCACCAAATTGCATCATAGCTGCCATTGCTTGCAAATGGCTCGTAATATCTGATATCACTAGTTGTGCCACTTTAGAAAGGAGAAAGGCAGTAGGTTCAATCGACCCATATGCAGCAATAATCTCAGGGTCCTGAATGAACTTCTTCCGCAAGCTCATTATAACAGCTGGATTTATTCCTGTTTGAGCCGCCAAATTGGCGTCGAACTGGTCGTCTGGCAAGCTTTCGATAGAGAATTGTGTTTCACCTTCAGAATTACGGCTAGGTCCCTGCGTGCATGCGTGGTTAAAAAGAATCAGCGCAAGTAAGTATACAGATGCTAGATTAATAATTAGTCTAATTAACTAAACAACGACAGTTTAGTTGCCACATCACTTGTAGCATGAGTGTAGTTAATTCAAAATAATTATTTCCAGAATGCAACAGTTACATAAACAATTAATCTACTACTTGATGGCCTCCTCGATGAATCCCTAGCTAGCAAATGTCGTGATTGGGTTCCTAATTAAACCATAATAGCTGGGTGCCTATGCCGGTAGGTATAGTATTATATTCCTTCCATCCTAAAATAAATGACTCAATTTTATACTAGCTTTAGTATGAAGTTAGTACAAAGTCGATCACTTATTTTGGGACAGAGGGAGTAGTATTGTGGGGAAAAAGGAAACAATAGTTAGTACTGACCAACCAACTTTTAATTACCTGAGATGGAGTATCTGTAGGGTCATCCACTGCGAGGGTAGGTGGTGCTCCAACAGCTGACATAGCATTGACATATGCAGGGTCGCGCTGCTCGCGCATAAGCATCAACATACCTCTAGCTAAAAGGCCCGTGGCATCAGCTTCCCCCTTCGCCTCCATCAAGACCTGGGCTGCCGCCTGGGAACGAGATGGACCCCCTCTCCAGGATTGCATACTGCGTTGCCAATCCAAGCTAAACCAAAATAATGACACATGATCGGGGAATTAGATGAGCGATCATGATCGCAGAACTTAGTTTATTTATAGGAAGATGAGCGATGCAAGTTGCAAGAACGTACGTTGTTCCATCTCCTGATGGTGATGGAGGGGCGATTGGGGTGGGCTTGGCTCGCCCGCTTTAGCTCTTCCTCTGCCTTCTGCACCTCCACGGGGCCGCAGTTCAAGCAGTCGAGGTGGTAGGTTGCCCTCTCGAGCAGAGGCATGTTCCCCTGCAGACCAACGTCCATGCCTACCCTGATGCCACCAATCTCAAGCTCCTGGATCTTTGGCAGCCCACCTTTTCCACATATCAGCTCTATGTTCGTGTTGATGTATCCCAACTCAGGGAACTCGTCCTCTTCGGCGATGTAGGACAGGCTGTTGTCCTCGCTGTGCAGGTAGAGGGAGCGGAGCGACGGCATTTGCCCGAGGATCTTGAAGTCCTCCGTCCTCAACATCTCCACCTGCAGCAACAGTTTGGAGAGTTTGGGGACACACGATTTGTGGATCCACGGCATCGGCCTGGGTAGGATGATCCCGAACAGCAGCAGCTGGCGGAGCTGCGGGGAGGGCACGCTGCCTTCCCAGCAGTCCAGGCGGAACTTATCATCTGCATCAGACCAGACCTGCAGGGCCTGAAGGCTCTTTAGTTCATGCAGAGACACCACTAGCACCTCTTGCATGCCGTTGTCCATCCCATCGAAATGGATTACCAGCACTCTCATCTTCTTCAGCTTC
>NC_041382.1:778905552-778906407 GCF_002162155.2 Triticum dicoccoides
CGAGTGCAGCCACAGCTCTTCCAGGGACGTCAGCTCCCCTATCCGGCCCATCATCCTCGTGCCCTTGCCAGCACGCAGGCACCTCAGCTTCTTTAGATCCTCGACGAACACCGGTAGCACTTTCATGCCGGTCGCCCTCACGTCGAGGGTCTGTATGAGCTTGAGGCGTCCTATCTTCTTGGGGAGCTCAGCTACAGGCGTGCCCACAAGCCCAATGTACTCCAGCCCATCCAACTTGCCGAGGTGCATCAGTTTGCAATCTCCGGAGGATAAATCACAGCCCTCCAGATCTATTACTCGCACGCGCTTCAACTTCCGCAGTGCCGGAAAGCTACTACCGGTACACGTGCTGGCATAAAATGACAGCACCTCCCCGACTTGCAGTTCCAGTTCCTGGCTAGTGTTTTGGTCTTGGCCCTGGTGGATGGCTAATCTATGTATGGTTTGAGATGGGCTCTCCTGCTTCATGCCGAGCACAGTGGAGAAATTCTCTTTCTCACCACTTGAAAGGTCACGGATGAGGTCAAGCATCAAACTGTGAACCCGACAACCCCCTTGGCCCACGTCACGAGGGCTCACCGCCCACTGGATCATGCACCTATCTAGTAGCTCGATGAAATACTTCTCACCAGTCCCAAATGACCCATCAGGAACAAGGCCCTCTGCCACCCACCTCCATATCAACATATTCTTCTCGATCCAGTGGTCTTCCGGGAACAGGCTTAGGTAAAGAAAGCATTTCTTGATATCATAGGCGGGTAGAGCATAATAGCTATAAGACAACACCTTCCTTACGTGCTCGAAAGCCCCATCCTCCTTGTGCTCATCAAAACCAATTGACTCATACTCCCTATG
>NC_041382.1:778906562-778907870 GCF_002162155.2 Triticum dicoccoides
CACTCCTTGCTTTTACTCTTAGAAAGCAAGCTACCTATCATAGCGATAGCTATTGGCACTCCACCACATTTACGCAAAATTTTATCTGACACTATGTCAAATTCGGTATCATGGCTTTCAACCCCAACTTTAGCACAGAGTAACTTTTTTGAGTCCTCATGGCATAATGGTTCTATCTGGTAAACACCACCAACTTCTTCAGCAACTTTCAGGTTACGAGTTGTGGTGATGATTTTACTTCCAGCACTACTCTTAAAAATACCTTCAACAAGGTTCCATGTTACCTCATCCCATAGATCATCGATGACAATTAAACACCTATTCACACCAGGAGTCAAGAGGCTAGAATATTAATTATCATGAAAAATACCAACTTCAGTAAAACTAGAAATGCAGGTGAGAAGGCATGAAAGATAGGGATACACAGATATGCGGGAGTTACAAAGAGCTCAATCATGGTTTCTTTGCAGAATACTAAAATCATTTGTTGCAATAGCTTACGAAGAACTCAATAATCATGGAAATTGCTAATGAAGCTCGAGCTCCATGGAGCATGACATTTAAAAAATTCAAAGTTTTGTAGGTTCAAAAAATTGTTAAAAAACACACACACCCATGGATGTATACTACTTGCCCGGAACGTTTCATGGCGAAATACTGCTTTGTGCGGGCTACACTAAAATGACAAAATATGTATTTCTAGCACATGTACTATTGACCGTAAAAGTACATGATTTCTTGATAGAACTCACATGAAAACGTAGTTCATAAGGAATATTACACACATCTAGTATACATTTATAGGTAGTTGTCTGTTTATTTTTAGATTGTCTTGAAACTTAAAAATTGAATTTTAATATTTCAAAATTTTGGGCTCCATGCCAATAAGCCTAGTGTTTATCCGTAACATGGTATTATAAGAGGCATCACAATGAATCAATCATGTCATATTTATATATACAACAAGAAAATATAATCTTAAACTCGTACTAGAAATTAGCACTAGAGAACATTTACGGTCCACATGTAGGGCACTACCACAACAGATAAACACTTGTTAATTTTTTAATAAATAAATAATTACCCACCTAATTAGCGTATGAACTTGATCGATGAGATGCAATCTTTATAGTTAATTTATAATTCATTGTTTACATGTGGAAAACGAAAACATGCATTTATCAATTCATAATTTCTGTATTTATGTCATCCGTATATGTGGATAATATCCTATATATGTGACAGTTCATACAGTTGCATGGTAGACGAGAATATGTGTGTGTGTGTGTGTGTGTGTGTGTGTGTGTG
>NC_041382.1:778909841-778913000 GCF_002162155.2 Triticum dicoccoides
AATGTGCTCAAGACAGAAACACTCACCCAAAATGGTAAGGAAATAGAATATCACTTTTGAGTTCCTGCTTTGTAAGAAACTGCCACAGGTCTGCCTCCATGTCGGCGGGGTGATGCTCCAACACATATCCATTAACGATGTGTGGGTCAATGAACCCAACATTATGGATGTTCCTTACTCTGCATTCCTTAATCTTCATTCTGCATGTATAATAGCGGACACAACAATATAGTTAGGACATATATATAGTGCAGGCAATATGAACGAGATGGGGTAGAAATAAATCACTTACAGAACGTAGCAACTGATGATAGATTTGTCGAGCTCGCGCAGATTGAAAAGCTGGAACAATTCACTCAGATGAATTTATACATAGTAATGTTTGAAGTGATGCTCATATCTAACTTCCGCATAAATATATTCTTTGGTGTTTTTATTTTTTATGTAACCCTTGTACCATTTCAGCAGACCTTTCATTTGTGGAGGTAGATCCTGTTCCTGCGCAGGCTCGACGAGAGGCCCATTCTTCACATATGTAATTACTACCTCCTTCACTGGCGCCTCATCAAGGCCTAACAGTTCACGAAGAGTAATACCTAAGTTGGCCGCTTGTTCTCTGGCACTCGTTAGTCAATCCATGTGCTGCCGCAGCTGCTATGATATCGGGGTCATCCGGACCGGCGGCTTTCACTATAAGCGGGGCAATCGATTGTTTACTTTGCTCCCCGAGCTGGGCAACTCGTTTCCCGCTTTTTTTACTTTCTAATTCCGTTTTCTCGGCCTCCTCCAAGGCTTTGTTCTCCTGGTTCTCCGCCCGCTCTTTCTTCTCCTTCAACATGAGTGCCTGCCTACGAAGTTCACGTGCATAGTCGTCAGGCAGATTCTTCGCGGCTTGGGACGGTGTGCTCAAAAATGACTTAGCCCACTTCTTTTGCTCATCAGAAAATACTGGCTTGGGCTCGGGCTCTCTTTTCTTCTTGCAGTCCGCCTTCCATTTCTCATGATCAGCAGCCGCGGCCGCGGCAGTTTCCTCGGCACTACGTTCCCAAGGCCTTGTGGGGAGAGGCTTCAATGATGGCTCCGGTACCTTTGTGGTCTTAGGTACATAAGGGTCCGGGTTAATAATCCAGGACTGCTTCTGCTTCTTTGCCGGAGGTGGATTGGGGGGCGGCGTCTGACACCCGCCGGACGAGGACTGGGGGGCGGTGTCTGATCACCCGCCGGACGTTGTGGACTGGGAGGCGTCGGCTGACGTGACGGAGGTGTAGGTGAACCGCCACCACCGTAGGGGGGTGGACTTGTTGTCCTTGGCGCCTCGCCTGGAAACTTGATAAACTTCTTTTGCCATAGAATGAAATGGCGCTTGACATCTCCAAGTCTTTTCTCCCCTTCAGGTGTAGCAATGTCAATCTCCAGGTCCTCAAACCCTTGGACTATGTCCTCCACCGTGACACGAGCATAGCCATCTTGAATGGGGGTGTTGTGGTGGAGTGCTCCAGGTAAACATGGTAAAGCACTGCCGATGGCTACCTTCACGGACATGTTCCCGATAGGATAATACAGATGACATTCTTTCATCTCCTTTATATCATCCACGGGGTAGCGAGGAGGCTCCGGTGCAGTAATTTCGACCACCAGAGGCTCCGGTGCAGTAATTTCGACCACCAGAGGCTCGGGTGCAGTAATTTCGATCGTCGGTGCATCCGCACCAGCCGGTGGGGCCTCCGTGGAAGCCACACTGCTTCTCCGCTGCTGGCTTCTGAGATCCGCTGGATGATCTTCATGCTGCGCCCGAGCTGCATCTCGTTCGGCTACTAGTACACTCACGGTTTTCTTCATCACATCCATTTCCGATGCCAACCGCGCCACAACATCTGCTTCCCGATCCATCTTTCTCTTCCGGCTTTTGTAACCGTACGGGTCATCGTTCTGGGGGAACCCTATTTTCCACGGAATGTGCCCCATGCCTCGTACACGTCCTCCGTGTTCAGGATTCCCGAGGGCTTTTGTCAGCGCGTCGTTCTCTCTTTTGAACTTGATCTTCCCCTCTTGAGCATCCCTCATTGCGTCAATAAGGGCTTGGGTGGGTTTAATTATTTTGCCCCGGTAAACACAGTCCCCTGTCTCCGGGTTCAGCGTTCCCCCATGCCCATACCACCAGCTTTTGGCCCTTGGGTCCCATCCCTCCGTACCTGGACGGATTCCTCGCGTCCTCAGCTTGTTCTCCATCTTCTCCCACCTAGGCTCCCAAAGGCGATACCCTCCTGGCCCCATAATATGATTGTACTCCTTCTTAGCCGCATTTTCCTTATTTTTTTCGATATTTGAATGAACTGCTCCGATTTCTTTTGCTTCACAAATTCTGGCCAATCATGTTTCAGTTTCTCATATTGTCCTTTGAAATCCGGAGTCTTGTTCTGCTTGAGATAAGAAGAAGACTTGTCCGCTTGTCCTTTGCTCAAGGTTCAGATAAGAAGAGATATCATCTTCTTCTTGTCCGGTCGGCACATATAGAATATCGCCGTTTATGATGCCGAACATATGTGCTTCACCGTCCGGATCATAGTTGTCCATAATCGGGTCAGCTCTATCGTCCGCCATTATGTCAGTCCTGAAAACATGTAGTAAAAACAAATTAATTAAGTGAAGAAGGGGGGCGATGGCGGTGGCGGTGGCGAAAGGGCGGTGGCAAAAGGAAGGGGCGAGGAAGGGGTGGGAGAGGGTGTCGCGGTAGAGCGCGAGACGGGGCGGCAGACGACGGCGTCACGGAGAGGGAGGCGAGGACAACACATTTATAACCCTCGCCGTCCCCTCTCGATCCCTAAAAAAACACCGCGCGCATCGCCGCCCCCCTCGCCGCCCCCTCTCCGTATATACTTTTTTTTGTTAATTATCAAATTTTACGTTTTTTTTTGTTAATTATCAAGTTTTAAGTTATTTACCGTTTTTGTTAAACTAATTAACTAGTTAAAATTAAGAAGAACAAAAAAAAATTCTCTCTCTCTCTCTCTCTCTCTCTCTCTCTGCTCTCTGCTCTCTGCTCTCTCTGCTCTCTCTCTCTCTCGATCATCGCTCTCTCTGAGCAGTTGAGGGCGGCGAGGCCGGCGGCCCGAGGATGGATTGGGGGGCGGCGCGGCGTTGAGGGCGGCGAGGCCGGCC
>NC_041382.1:778914612-778926153 GCF_002162155.2 Triticum dicoccoides
TGTGCCTAGATCTAGTGCTAATCTTAATGTACATAATGAGGATTAGGTTAGGCTTAAGAAAGCAATTAAAGCTAAGTTACTTTAATAGCAACTTTTCGAATTGTAGGATGGCACCGTTCGTTTTCTTTGAAACTTCTGCTGAGGCGGCGACGAACCGTGAACGCGAATTGATTGAGGAAAAGATGAACTTGTGGATCGAAGCCATTGATGCGTTGAATGCGGAGTGTAGGGCCTTTTCATATAATTATTTCAATAAAGACCGTTCCGAAAATTTTATAACCAAAAAGGAGAGGCTGATGAAGAAGCTCAAGACAGCGGCAACGGCTGTTTGAAGAAAGGTTTCAAAGAGGCTTGGAGGAAGAGCGTCGTCAAAAAGAGAGGATGGAGCGGAAGCAACGCGAGGAGGAGAAGGCACGCCAAGCGAAGCTTGCTCGTGAGGAGGAGAGGGCAAGAAAGCTTGCAAGAGCTCGCAAGGCACAAGAGGAGGAGGATGTTGGAAATATGCCCTAGAGGCAATAATAAATTTATTATTATTATATTTCCTTGTTCATGATAATCGTTTATTATCCATGCTATAATTGTATTGATAGGAAACTCAGATACATGTGTGGATACATAGACAACACCATGTCCCTAGTAAGCCTCTAGTTGACTGGCTCATTGATCAATAGATGGTTACGGTTTCCTGACCATGGACATTGGATGTCGTTGATAACGGGATCACATCATTAGGAGAATGATGTGATGGACAAGACCCAATCCTAAGCATAGCACTAGATCGTGTAGTTCGTATGCTAAAGCTTTTCCAATGTCAAGTATCATTTCCTTAGACCATGAGATTGTACAACTCCCGGATACCGTAGGAGTGCTTTGGGTGTGCCAAACGTCACAACGTAACTGGGTGGCTATAAAGGTACACTACGGGTATCTCCGAAAGTGTCTGTTGGTTTGGCATGAATCGAGACTGGGATTTGTCACTCCGTGTGACGGAGAGGTATCTCTGGGCCCACTCGGTAGGACATCATCATAATGTGCACAATGTGACCAAGGAGTTGATCACGGGATGATGTGTTACGGAACGAGTAAAGAGACTTGCCGGTAACGAGATTGAACAAGGTATCGGGATACCGACGATCGAATCTCGGGCAAGTATCGTACCGCTAGACAAAGGGAATTGTATACGGGATTGATTAAGTCCTTGACATCGTGGTTCATCCGATGAGATCATCGTGGAACATGTGGGAACCAACATGGGTATCCAGATCCCGCTGTTGGTTATTGACCGGATAACGTCTCGGTCATGTCTGCATGTCTCCCGAACCCGTAGGGTCTACACACTTAAGGTTCGATGACGCTAGGGTTATAAAGGAAGTTTGTATGTGGTACCGAATGTTGTTCGGAGTCCCGGATGAGATCCCGGACATCACGAGGAGTTCCGGAATGGTACGGAGGTAAAGATTTATATATAGGAAATCCTATTTCGGCCATCGGGACAAGTTTCGGGGTCATCGGTATTGTACCGGGACCACCGGAAGGGTCCCGGGGGTCCACCGGGTGGGGCCACCTGCCCCGAGGGGCCACATGGGCTATAGGGGGTGCACCTTGGCCTACATGGGCCAAGGGCACCAGCCCCAATAGGCCCATGCGCCTAGGGTTTCAATAAAGAAGAGTCCCACAAGGGGAAGGCACCTCCTAGGTGCCTTGGGGGGAGGGAAACCTCCCCTGGCCGCCGCCCCCTCCTCAGATGGGATCTGAGGGGGCCGGCCCCCCTCCCCTTGGGATCCCTATATATAGTGGGGAAGGAGGGCCTCTCAAGACACACCTTTGCCTTTGGTGCAGCCCCTCCCCTCTCCCAAGTCCTTCTCCTCTCCCGCGGTGCTTGGCGAAGCCCTGCAGGATTGCCACACTCCTCCACCACCACCACGCCGTTGTGCTGCTGCTGGATGGAGTCTTCCTCAACCTCTCCCTCTCTCCTTGCTGGATCAAGGTGTGGGAGACGTCACCGGGCTGTACGTGTGTTGAACGCGGAGGTGCCGTCCGTTCGGCACTAGGATCATCGGTGATTTGAATCACGACGAGTACGACTCCATCAACCCCGTTCACTTGAACGCTTCCGCTTAGCGATCTACAAGGGTATGTAGATGCACTCTCCTTCCCCTCGTTGCTAGTTTCTCCATACATAGATCTTGGTGACACGTAGGAAAATTTTGAATTTCTACTACGTTCCCCAACAGATGAGGCACGTGACAGGAAGGGGAAATGGCCCCGTATGACTCAGTAAACCTTTGCTTCGGTGGACTCGTCATGTAACCGGATGAAGCCATGCCAAATTTATCATGAACTATGTAGTACTAAGGCAAAAAGCCATGTGTCGTCAACTTGTCGTGAATGAATTTGCCATTTGTATTGAATTTGGTGTGAAGATGTTTGCAATGTGTTGTGAATGAATTTAGTTTGTTACTATATTCTGGGATTTGTCATGATTTTTATTGAAAAACTGTTGTGCTAGGAAGAGAACTGGGATAGAACAGAACAGAGCGCTCTCTTTTTGGAGTTACAACCCTACCGCCAGAGGCCATGGCGGTAGGGTGCTGCACCCTACTGCCAGGTTGCATGGCGGTAGGGGGGGCAAAGTTTCTGTGACAAAGAAAACAAAACCATTGGCGGTAGGACCAGACCCTACCGCCAGAGGCCATGGCGGTAGGGTGCTGGACCTTACCGCCAGAAGCCATGGCGGTAGGGGGGCAAATGTTCTGTGACGAGAAACGCCAGCGCCCTGGCGGTAGGGTTGACCCTACCGCCATTGGCTGTGGCGGTAGGGTCCCCCCTACCGCCAGGGCGTTGGTTTTTCTCGTCACAGAACATTTGCCCCCCTACCGCCATGGCATTTGGCGGTAAGGTCCAGCACCCTACCGCCACAGGCCATGGCGGTAGGGTCTGGTCACTCCTCTCCCCTGTTTCGCCCCATATGTGTCGAATGTTAGCATAATATACCCAATTCTATCAAATATTAGAATGATCATCTCGCAAGCACATACATAACTCAACTCAACATAGTTCATTACATTCACGAATAACAAATGTTCAAACTTATTAAAACATGACCCGGTTCGGATGACATCGTTTGAAACTAATAACTCATGCTCAACGGCACATTTTCTAAACAGGTAACATAATTCTCATACTTATCAGACGTTCAATTTGATCATCACGCGCTTGATTACGCTTCAGTTGAAAGTCTGTGGATCCTGCCAAATGACCCAACACACAATTCGTTTCACGGAACCAAGACCATGCAACACGACGAGCGGGATTCTCTGACACGCCCTGTTTGATTGCCCATCCTATGACCTGCCCGGGTTTCCTCAAGTCCATCTCACGGAATTCTTCTTTGCTTGCAGTGAACGCAATCTCAACTGCCAAAGCGTGTCTGCAAGCATATTCCTGGTCTTGCAGCTGATCAAGCACCCTCTCTTTCTCCTTCACAAGCTTTCGGAATGCTTTTTTCTCCTTAGCATCAGAAGGTTCCTCGATAAAGTGATACTTGCTGAAATCCTTCATGGCCGCATTTGCCTCATCACAACTCTTCAACCATGCTTCACATTCCTTCTTCAAGCAACGGTGTCGCTCCGCCATGATCTTTTGACACGCTAAGTTCATAGTCATGGATCGACTGTCCATCCTACATGAATATACGAGTTTAAGATGACATAAAAAAACATAAAATAAATTAAGTAGAGTACAACACTCGGTTACTTGATAGGACATTCAACACTAAGTTCTTAATGAGTTCAAATGTTAAGGGTACAAGTCATAGTAGTTCAAACGACGACCAAGCATAGGGTACATGTCATTACAGTCCAAATGACAAAGATTACATAGCCTCATGCAATTCTATGCGGCGTACGGTCCCGGGTTGCAACAAATAACATCATTTCTTTCTTTGACCCATGCCCAACGAGATGCCCGGTTCTCATCCGACGAGAATGGTTGGCGAACTAACCAATCAATGACCTGACCATGATTGCCCATGTCTATCTCAGCATATTCTGCCGTTGTCGCACACAACGTAATTTGCATTGCAAGATCACGCCTACAATTTTTTTCCGCCGTCTTGAGCTTCTTCATCAGCCTCTCCTTTTTGGTTATAAAATTTTCGGAATGGTCTTTATTGAAATAATTATATGAAAAGGCCCTACACTCCGCATTCAATGCATCAATGGCTTTGATCCACAAATTCATCTTTTCCTCAATCAATCCGCGTTCACGGTTCGCCGCCGCCTCAGCAGAAGTTTCAAAGAAAACGAACGGTGCCATCCTACAATTCGAAAAGTTGCTATTAAAGTAACTTAGCTTTAATTGCTTTCTTAAGCCTAACCTAATCCTCATTATGTACATTAAGATTAGCACTAGATCTAGGCACACAAACTTTTCTACAAGCAATTCTAAGCACATCATACATAAGGAAATCACAAACATAAACCTAAATGGATCATAGTAATTGATTAGACCACACTAAAATGATGAGCTAGGGTTTGCAATCAAATGAGCAAATGCAAAGTAAACAAAGATATCAACCAATCAAAATGAGGGGAAATGAGAGAGCACCTTGGGTGATGAAAATGCTCCGGATCCATCGATGAAATCCCAAGCAAATGGAGTGGATCTAGGGGGGGTTTGTGAGGGGGAGAGAGGGGGAAGAGGAGCTGAGCACGGGGAAGAAGAAGAGTGGGGAAGAGGAGTGGTGGTGGGGCCCACAAACCAGCCCCTCCCCACCTTATCCACAACACAGGACCCTACCGCCAGAGGGTATGGCGGTAGGCTTCAGTAACCTACCGCCGTAGGGGATGGCGGTAGGCCCTTTTCCACGTCAGCACCTGCCAACGGCCGTCAGTCGCCGTCAAAAGGCCTACCGCCGTAGGGTACGGCGGTAGGACACGCAACCCTACCGCCAGGCCCTCTGGCGGTAGGCAAAAGGGTCAGATCCCGAAATTTTTCCGAACTGGGGTCAGATCCCGATTTTGTTTGCCAAAAGGGTCAAAACACGAAATTTGGCCGTTACCTGAAGCCTGAAGGAACGTTACATTACAATGGGGATCGCTCTTGTGAACATTCAAAATTTTGCAATGGGGATCATAGGATCGGGATTGGAACTGGATAATAATTAACAAAGATCCTGGCCTCCATCCAGAAATTACCACACTAGATGAGGAATCGAGGAACAAGCCCATCAATTTTTAACAGGATTCGAACTGAGGTACCTATGTATGGTGCAGCTGCGCCGGAGAAGAGAGCACGAATGGGGATGAGCCCCTCCCAACTGGATCGCCGGAGGAAGGGAAAATCCCGCCGGCAAACACGTATGAGCTCACCGCCGCGCCATTAATCGCCTGGATCGAAGGTCGCCACCACGCTAACCCTAGCGATGCTGGCAGCCGGGACGAAGAAGGGGAGAGATTAATCTGGGCCGCACATCTCAAATCCAACATGGGCTATGTTGTCCCAACCTTTTTTTGACAGTATATGTTCTCCCAAGCTTTATTTCTTGGCAATTCTTGTTTCCTGTTTTTTTGTTTCAGATTTTCCTTTTACCATTCTTCCAAAAGAAAGGCTAGTTTTTAGGCGACTACTATGTGTCATCCGCCTGATAATTAAGAGTTATCAGCTATCTCCCTAACTATTGGATGTGGACGTTCGATTTGCCTCCCCCATCACAACACCGGCCGTGTACACCATGTTGTGAACCCCACCCGTCATGTTGTGAGCCCCATCATTCGCTTTGAAGCATCCGTCGCCGACCATGCGAGCGCCTCTTTTTCTCACGTTCGCTTGGGGGAGCGCAGGCCACAAAGTTGGGCATCTAGCTTGTGGGACAAAGACGCATCCATGACAGCTTGTACAAAGGTGGGCGAAGCCCTCATCGGCGAGGATTCTAGAGGAGGGATCTAATGAAGAAGAGAGATAGGAGCAGAGACCACTACACCTTGTAGCACTGGTGACGACGACAACTTGCAACATCAATGGCCGCAGCTATGCGAGCTTTGGGGGAGCAACCGGGGGGGGGGTTCAATGTTCGATTTGGAAGGAGCAGCTAAGCTGCGAGGAGGAGGAAGACGAGCTAAGGAATAAGGTTGAGGGTGTTTGCGATGAATACGTGTCCAACGAATCCCTTATCCAAGTAAGTACGTCCCAGCCACAGGATCGAGCTCGATTGAACAGTGATGCACACGACCGATGAAGCATTCTTCTTCAGCCGACTATTTTGAATCGTTTCCCTTTTTTCTTTACCATTGTTCGGTGAAAAAATCAGATTTTATGGCTATGTAGTCTCTCTTTTCCTTCTACTTCTGCTTAACTAGCATCCCATTTCCTCTCAATTCTCCATGGATCGTACACCGCCACCTTCTCCAACATCAAGTTAGGGCCTTACAACAACTCTAGCTACTAGGCATGACTTTAAGCCCGACGGGGTGCTCATTGCCCTCTGGAAACCACGTGCAAGCTCAACGCCAACCACAAACATCTTCCTTCCGCCACTTGCATGTTCCTTCTCTTTCCCCAACCCTCATTGGACACGCGTCACATAAGCCCATATTCTTAGTTAGTAGATTATTTGTTTGAATTTATCCTAAAGGTGGAAAGTGGCTGTGGCAACCCGATCCAGCAAACCAGAGGCCATGTGTCCCAGCCCAGAGATCCATGTCTTCTGGAAGACGATATAGCTTGATAGAGAATAAATCATAACATATTAGGGGACTACCATTACAACATCATAGGGTACAATACTCTTGCGAAGCAAGGCAGTACTACTAGAGGCAATACATTTATGTGTTTATTCTTTGGTCGACTCATTCATGGAATGCTAAAGGTGGAAGCAAATAACACAACGAAAAGCGTGATGACGGGCGCGCGGGGGTGGGGGGTGTCCAATCTCCCCCTTCCCTAGCATCGGCTGTTAAAAACATCCATGCTCCTTCCAGTACATGCAGGAGAAGTAGGCAGAGAAGTCGTGGCTCTCGCGAGGGCTGATCTATAGGGGAGGAGGCTGTGGTGCGAGTGGTGATAGTGGACATGACGTGGGAATGGGTTGTGAAGAGGAACAAGAGGACCGATATGCTGACATGGAGGAGGAAAATCCAAGGAGGAAACGTAACTCCAAGAAAATTGTTGATCTGAGTGCTTCAACTACGATCATTGGAAATGAGATTTGTTCATGTTGGCTGCGGCAACGATGGTACCCTAGTTTTCACAGCTCCTCGTGAAGCTTAGGTTCCTCCAAGCCCGCCCCCGAAACATGATCCAAAGAGGACCAAGACAGGACAAGCTTCTAACAAAAATGGCCCTATGAAGTTAAGTGTGACCGGCAAAACCATTGATCCACGATTGGTGGCCTCCCAAGTGGAGGACCACCGGGCACAATGAGTCTCTTGTGTTGAAACTATGGTGGGATATGCAACACCTAGAAAATTGGAGAGCTCCCTAAATCGTGATAAAGTTTTCCCCTATAGTTCTTTGCATTGTAGTGACTTAGAGCGAGGTCCATGCTGAAAATCTTGTTGGTTCTTTAGGCTATGATAATGCTTATGTTATTGACATCATCGGTAGAAGTGGTGGTCTAGCTATGTTTTGGGATACTCTAAGTACCATACAGATGTGAAAGTTTCTAAACTTGGAAGCAGCCCCCTGAGGTTGTCATGTTTCTACGGCGAAGCACAAACTCAACTGCATCATAGAACATGGGACACAATGAAGGATATATGCTCTTTGAACGATCTTCGATGGATGCATTTCGTTCTGATGAACATGATAGTGTAGGTCAGCGTAGTCAGACTCAAATTCAAGGTTTTGAGACGCAATAGATATTTGTGGCCTGGTTGATCCTGGCTTTCAAGCAAAACCATGGACTTTTGAGAAAAAAATTGTTGAGGGTTGTTTCACGAGTGTTCGGTTGGACAGGGCCTTGGGCTCAGCTGAATGGTGTGCACAATTCTTGTTGGCTACAGTGGAACATCTCACAGCCGCGACTTCCGATCATTCTCCTATTTTATTGATGCTGCATTCGTTGGAGGGCAACTATAGACTTGCGAAACAAGTGTGGGCACATGGCCATTTACAAACGAACATAAATGTTGCTGACATCGTTGGAACGATCATGTCAGATATTGAAATTTTGGAAAGGGATTTGGCATAGCAATTGGATAGTTAACCAATGTCAAGTCATGACACAAGGCATGGTCCTCTCGTCATCAGAGTACGTCAATCACCAACAGCGTAATCCAGGAAGGACGCAATCGGTTCTTTCAACAGGTTGCAGTATATATATACTTATGGATGAAGACGCCGCTCCGCGGATGGGAGAGAGTTGCGCATAAAGGAGCTCGCCAGAGACTAGGCCTACTGGAATTCGCTCATCACCATTGCATCTCTGTTGGAAGTTGTCGGGGGATAGTCTGGGCAAATACATGCTGCGTCAAAATGTCAACACTTTGCACGGAGAATGAGCGAGCGACGAGAGGTGAGATTGGTCAGCCCATTTAACCTATTATTACACGCTTCTACCAATCTCGATGTTCAAAATAGTTTTCTTAAAGAACTTTTGGGAAGGTTATTTGCCCGACTTCTACACATTTTGACAACCTCTCAGAAGGTTTTGGTCCGTCTTTTTCTTATTATTATTTTTCTGTTGGTTTCTTCACGGAATTTTTCATTTTGTTGTTTTATCTTCAGTGGTTGTTCTTTTCTCAAAAAAAATGTCACAAGTTTAAAAATGGTTTGTAATAAAAAATGTTTATGTATTCACAAATTTTTCTAAAATTATTTCATTTTTTAAAAAATTGAGAATTTTAAGAATATCATTTTTATAAAAATGTTTGGGGTTTCAGAAAACATTCACAATATTAAAAGACATGTTTATAATTTCAAAAACTGTTCACTTTTCCAAAAAAGTCAAAATTTTAAAAGTGTTCTTTTTTTTAAATTTTCATAATTTATTTAAAATATTTTCCCCATGTTTTCTGAAAAACTTATCGCGACATCAACCGACTCGCTATAGTAGCTTGCTAGCTACTGTTGTCAAGCCTATGTAGTACGCCATGGGTCGGCACAGTTGGGGTGCTACCCTCACGAGTGCAGAATCGGGCAATAGCACCGGTTCGTAAGGCCCTTTAGTGCCGGTTCCACAACCGGCACTAAAGTGTGGGCACTAAAGGCCCTCCCCTGTAGTACCGGTTCAACACGAACCGGTGCTAAAGGGAAACCACGTGGCACGAGCCAGCTCCGGGGGCGGTAGATCATTAGTACCGGTTGGTAACACCAACCGGTACTAAATGTTTGTGGGTTTTTGTTTTATTTTTTGTTTTTCCTTTAAATTTGTGTTACCAATTTAATTTAGGATTGTTTTACGTTATGATGAGTTGTTATACTTGATATGGATATGGATATGTCATATATATATACTTGATCACTTAGAGCTAGGATCCATCCAGTTCAAACTAATTTGCAGTTTCTTTCATAAATGATATATATAATAACTCATCATCATCATCATCATCACATATTAATAAATAAATAAACTCTTGCATCATATCATCACCAACAACAGTATATATATATATACTAGCTAGCTAAAAATCATCGTAGTCGTCATTAATTACCACTATTTAATCATCATATATAGTCATTACCACTATCTAATCACCACCAACACTAGCTTAAAGAAGAAACATTCACTTGTAACAGAAGCAAAGATATCATCGAGTTCAACATGGTCATGATATTATAAGCATTCACAAGCAAATCACTATTTGAGATTAATTAAGTTCAGGACAATACGGACATGAGAGAGGACAAGTACTAAGAGCATGAACTAGCTAAATCACTCCTGCTGCTCCCTCTCAGGTAGAATAGCATAGAACATGTATAGTTCTCCTGATTCATCATACTGGAGCATGCAGATGAATCTGTCTCCTAATATTGGGTTGCGCTTCTCCTTGCTGCCCCCTAGTACTTCTCTGCGATCGTTAACAATTTTGCTCCAATCTTTCACTATTAAGCATTCTTCGCTTTTAGAAATCCTGAATGCACTCATGTGCAATGTAGGAAATCTTGGTCGTAAGCTAACCATTGACATGCGACCTTTTGTCTCGATCCACTGAGGCACAACTGTCATCGGGAGTCCCTGTTGAAGAACATCGTATAGTAATTAATATACTTAGCAATGAAAAATTTATCTTCAAAAATAATGTATGCAAAAGATGCACTAAGGACAAATAGTAAAAATCTTACCATCTTTCGATTATAGATGTGATCGTAGTTCAATACGATCACCATTGGTCGGACGTTTTGAGTACTAACATTTCTAAGTTCAGGAAGAAAATTTGTCTTGACAGTATGAAGATCCTCAAGCCATGAAACATAATGACTTATCTCCTCGCAGTTTAGTTGAGCCCCGAGGCAGTAGTAGGTCCTGTCTACCAAGCGCCGGACATGTTTGCTTGAACCGAAATAAGCTGACAATACAAATTAGTTGTCAACTATTTTTGAATAAGCAATATCAAAGACATAAACATATGCATGCATGGTTGAGAAAAACTCACATAATGGTAGAACTGGAGGCGTTTGCACATCGACCCAGATGTCTCTATTACCTTCAATATCATCTTCCGGACGAATATCAAAGGTGATAACCATATCAGGCTCAAATGCATAACCCTTGCATAGTGCTTGCCAAGTTTTGCATTCAAAATGGGTGTATGTGTCTCCATTATATAATTTGACGTTGAAAGTATACCCATGCTCGGTCTTCAAGTAAACTCTCTTTACCTCCATATCATCTATAGCACTAAAACCTATCTTATCCAAGACAAAAATTCTTGCATGGCAGGGGATGTGCAAGTAGAATAGTGAAAATTTAAAATTATAAGTTCAATCAAATGAAGCATAAGTCATACTTTAAAATTATAAGTTGAAGCAAATGAAGCATAAATTTTGCAATCAAATAATAATTGCCGTTGTGACGTACTGTATCCACTTCGAATGTCTCATCCAGCTTGATGCTGAAGCGCCTACCATCAACAAGGAAATTTTTGTCGCACAGACCCCGCTGGTCTTCACAGTGTCCGCACATGATGAAATCTTTTTCGTCGTCAGATGACAATTCCTATGTTCATATAGGTGAAACATTAAACACTTATTACTATCTAACATTAATTAATATCTAGCTAA
Organism: Triticum dicoccoides; assembly: GCF_002162155.2. Lineage (NCBI taxonomy): Eukaryota > Viridiplantae > Streptophyta > Magnoliopsida > Poales > Poaceae > Triticum > Triticum dicoccoides. The sequence continues at coordinate 778,925,836 of NC_041382.1, forward strand.
TTCAAATATATATTCATCTAACATTTGACATTAATATATCTAACTATATTCATCTCTAACAATTGACATTACTATATATTTAACTTTTCTATCTAATTCATCTAACATTAGACATTAATCTAACATTTATATAAACTAAAAATATATAAAAAATTAAATAAACAGAGAAACTCATTAACAAATAATATTTCAATTAGAACATCAAATGTCAGATACCTAAATTTTCTCACTAAAAATAAACTAGTTATATTAATTATTCAACTAGTTCAAATCTCATATACCTAAATAAACTAGTTCGACAATTTTCTTACTAAAAAT
>NC_041382.1:778927501-778931527 GCF_002162155.2 Triticum dicoccoides
AGTTCGATTATTTTCTTACTAAAAATAAACTAGTTATATTAATTATTCAACTAGTAAAAAATGTGTATGTGTATGTGTGTGTATGTGTGTGTATACGTATACGTGTGTGTGTATGTACGTATGTGCATGCAGTACGCCGCGGGGGCGCCGGCGCGCGCGTACGGGGCGGGGGCGGCGCGCGGCGTACGGGGCGGGGGCGGGGGCGGCGGCGGGGGCGCCGGCGTACGGGGCGGCCGGGAGAGACGTACCGGGTGCGGCGCCGTGGCGACGACGACAGACGGCGACGGGCGACGACGACAGACGGCGGGCGACGGGCGACGGGCGGCGACACGACGACGATGGGATCGAGCGGCGTACGCCGTTGGAGACGAAGTGGGGGATGGAAACTGAAATTTTCATAAGTGCTATATATATAGGATGGCTTTTAGTACCGGTTGGTGGCTCCAACCGGTACTAAAGGCCTATTTTCGCCAGGCCAAGCGGCGGGAAACGAAGCCCTTTAGTACGCCACCAACCGGTAGTAAATGCACGACCTTTACTAACCTTTACTACCGGTTGGAGCCACCAACCGGTACTAAAGGCCTTGCGCTGCCACCCCGCGATGCACAAAGTTTAGTCCAACCCGCCGGGCCAAGGGCAACCGCACTGATTTATAAACCCAGCCGCGGCTGCCTCTTTGAACTCCTCTATATAGCAGACTTGTGGGCCTAACTTCTGTGCGCTGCCCTGTGAGTCTGCCGGGCCTTTAGGATCTGTAATTGCACGCCCGTGGCCTAGCAGGCCCACAGGGCAGCGCCCCAATTTTTTTATAGTTTTTTTTCTTTTTTGCTTTATTTTCTTCTATTTATTTCTGCGTAGTTTTTTGTATAGTTTTTTCTTTTCTGTTATATTTATTTTCTTCTATTTATTTGTGAGTAGTTTTTATCTAGTTTGCCAAAATTCAACATTTTCAGAGTTCATTTTGTAGTGATTTTCAATTTCACGGTCATTTGGCTCTCTAAACAAATCAGTAAACGAATGAAAAATAACAAATCATTAAATGCATGAAAAATAGCAAATGAAGGCATAAATGATTGAAAGTTGATGGCGTCGCTTTGAATGGTGCATACTGAACGCAAAAAATATAAGAGCATTTAGATCATGATCTTATATTTCTTTACAGTCTGAATTATCAATATGATCTTATACATAAAAAATACTTTGATCATCAATGATCTTTTTGTGTACAATCTGAATTGTCAATATGAGTCCTCAACGATTTATAAACCGGTGAAGAATCATATTGCGGCCATAAATTCTACACATAGAGTTCAATGAAGACCAAGTGCTTGTGATAGTTTGAGAAGTAACATATTTAACGTGGTAAAAGCCTTGTTAGGGGAGCGAGGTGGGACTAAAAACAGCTTGCCATAACCTCATTAGTACCAGTTTGTGGTACGAACCGGCACTAAATGGTGATGATGGGGCCATAGTCTGACCGCAGGCTGACACAGCCTTTTTAGTACCGGTTCGCGGCATGAACCGGTACTAAAGGCCGGCTCAAATTCAAATTGGCACTAATGTGCTTCACATTTGATCCTTTTTCTACTAGTGCCTGTGCGGAAGGCTGACTGTTTGCTGCACAGAGGGACGAATAGGAGACTCTGATAGACTGGTCTCGAGGAAGAAGTGAAGAGACTAATCATAGGCCGCATTTCATCTGACGTGGGGTATATTTCCACGGTGTTTACCAATATTCCTGCTCTCCATTTTCCTCATATGCACGTGATTTTTTGTTTGTCTCTGAGGTCTTATAAAATACTACCCCTGTAACTTAATATAGGACTTTTTTGACACTATGACAGTGTCAAAAGCACGTCTTATATTAAGTTACGGAGGGAGTAAAACATTGTCTGCAATGGTTAAAACTCTAGTACTAACTTCTACGGGGCAAAATCCATGGTTCAAACAATGAAAAATTAGAATTCTACAATCGAGAGTGCCACGCTTCTTTTGGCTCACCACACGGCAACATAGTGCATCACTTTCTTTTGACTGCACAACATAGGATCCATGTGTCTCTCATGTTGTGGGCCGCCTAGTCTGTGCCTGTTGGGGTTCATGGTGTGGGGCATCCATCAATATTGTTACAAGCAAAACTAGGGTTAGGTAGTCCGGCTTGATAACCCAAACCTAAAAAGCATGACCTTGAGCCGGGACTGGGCTCCAGTTTCTTTTCTAAAGCATAAAAGGTAAAAAGGCCTAAATATTGTATTTTTATATTCTCAAAAAGATTAAACTAGGATTTTAGCAAAACGTAGACATAATATTGTATTTTTATATTCCCAAAAAGATTAAACTAATACGTTTCAATATTCTCTCCCCACACCTCCATTTTCTTCTCAAATTTCTCCATTAAAAAATTTGAGTGGTTAAAAGGGGTTGAATTAGTAATTGGGAGGGCATACCCTAATTAAAATCTCTACTGGTGTTAGAAGGGGTGGCTTCTTTGATTTTGTTGGTTCTGAATTGTGGTAATACAAAGAATTGATGTTAGATCAATTGTAGGTAGAAAGCACTCACAGTGATTGCTCGATATTGGTTAATTACCCAATTTTATTATCAAAAGAGTATACCACATACCATAGTTCGTTACACAGTGGATAATAATTGCCTAGTTTGAGGCTTCTGCTTATACAACCGAATTTCAGAACTCCAAACCCAGCCTAACCGAGGGCGCGATCAAAATACAAAAAGAACTACTGTATTCTTGAGGACATACTAATGCTACTTGTCTGTAATCAATCAGCTTGTGCATGCCTGTCTTCTGAGCATTTCTTAAAGGGTTCAGGAATGGATCTCAAAAGGGAAGGGAAGGAAGCTCCCGATCTATTTTCCAGCACGCCGATTTCCTCATCCACATTTGTAGATAGGATCTCCAGTTCTTGCATAGTACTCATAAAATGGTGAGGACGCGACAAAACTCCTCTTTGTCAAGGTTATTTTTTGCAAACATCCTCTTCTTGCTGACGTATTTCCGAGTCCCATCGGTTGGAAAAACAATATCTTCACTGCTACCGCCATTGCTGACCGAACAGAAACGTTCGATCAACGCATTATCCATCATCCCTGCCACAGGATCTACTACCATACGTTGAAGCACAGTAGCATTCCTAAGGATGTAGAGCGCCAGCTCGGCTAGCCCCAATACATCACAAAATCCAGACATGTAGACACTCTTGAGATGACGATGCGGAGGCCCTTGCGTCGCTAACACTGTCCTCGGATTTTCTGAGCAAAATCTATCATGATCCATCTGCACGGGCATATATCCATTAATTTCAATATACATCTTTGTTCGAGTGGGCAGAACACGCAGGAAAATACCATAATTAAGAGTGACCACTTACATGCAGTTCCAGTTCTTCTAAGAGAGGTGCTAATTCCAAGAGATCAACAAAGCCCATAACCCAGCTGTCATCATATGGACCGAGAAAGATATCAAGGTTCATGTTCAGATGCCTCAAAGTCATGAAGCAATCGTGGGTGTTACTGAACCTTTCTACCTGGAACAGAAATAATGCATGGCCACTCAACAAATATTTAATTTTGAATCAATCGATATGGCAGGTCTACAAGCACCTGAATGCAAATGTCATATAGGCGAAATTGAAGAATGAAATAAAGAGCTGGTTTCTAGAGCATACCTGATTAACAGTCAAAAGTAGAAGTAGTGTGTGCACATGAGGAAGCGCAGTTGGAAGCTCAGTGAAGATATAATCCAGAACATCATCATAACCGTCGAGTACTCTCAAGTTCGACACAAAAATTGCCTCTGACAACTTTGAAGATTGAGTGAGCACAGTTTGCATCGGATGGTCATCAAACTCAAATTTGGTAAGATTTGGAGCATGCAACTCTATCATGTCCAGTTCACAATGGCGAACACGCAGGTACTGCAACCTGCACAGTTTCTGTCCTAGGCGCACCACTCTATGTTTATGCACTCAAGAAGGGCACAACTTAGCAACAGGCACTGGAGATCAT
>NC_041382.1:778931669-778933640 GCF_002162155.2 Triticum dicoccoides
ATCACTGATGGAGACCGTACTTAGTCTGAGGTTCCTAAGGTTTGTGATACCAGAGAAACTGAGGGGCAGCTTTAACCATACGTAGCCTAGATCAAGAGATGTGACACAAGAGCCGTTTGGGCCACTGAGATTGCACAGCGGGAAAACATACTTGTACTTGTCATATGTAGCGCCATAACAAGTGACATCAACCGTGAAATCAAAAGCAATGTGCTTGGCCCTTAACGCAATGGAAAATCTAACCCATCTATCAATGTGATACTTGTGCCTTATGCGAAGGCCAAATTTGACAACAAACTTATCCAGCGTCATGGTAGTTGGAGTAGAACACAGTGGGCGCAATACACTGTCCACATTAGCGATGAATTTAGCAGCCCAGGATGCTCGTTTAGTATTCATGTCTTTAATGATGCCATAGTAGTCTTTGGTGACAAGGTCTGGGTCAGTATTCGTGTCTGTACTGATGCCAAAGGTGTCTTTGGTGAAGACCAGATCTGGGTGGCATATCCGCTGCTGTCTCCATTCACCAGAAAGTGTGCTTATCCTCACGACATCCTTGATCGACAACCGTGACAGTATGTCGTGCAGGACGTCCTGTAATGAGCATGAGCAGTCAAATTGTGGCATGAGCTCAACAGCCACGATCCTTCCTAAGATATATAGTGATTTTTGTAAGATTCGGTAATAGCCAATATAAATAAGGTGCTTCGATGCTTACATAGGGTAGAAGTTGAAGCTGCATTGCAGCCACATCCGGTTCCTGCACCCTACTGAAACAAGAAGTACAAACTAGATAAAGCTGTCTGTGAATCATTTCAGCAAGCATCGTTATCACTGAGTTCTGCAAGCATCATTATCATTGGTTTAACTTTTGAGCAAACACTCGTGATCATGGATCCTGCCTAGCGAACTCTGTTCTATGAAAAAAACAGAAAACATAATTTGGCAACAAATTTGTATGAGGTATCTTACATCACAGGATTTTTCTCTTCATTTTTGTAACTCTACCTTACATTACAGGTTGCTACTAGCCTTGGCCGGGAGAAGAATAAATAAACCGGTAACCTGAAGCTACTTCATCATGTTTAAAATCGGCCTGAGGAAACATTACACTACAATGAGGATCGCTCATGTGAACATTCAAAATTGTGCAATGGGGATCGTAAGATAATTAACCAAGATCCTAGCCTCCATTCAGAAATCAGCGTTGGGATTGTTTTTCTCTGAGGAATTGATGAACGGGACCATAATTTGTTAACAGGGATTTGAACTGAGCTACCTATGGATGGAGTAGCGGCGCCGGAAAAGGGAGCATGAATGGGGATGAGTCTCTCCCAACGGGATTGCCGGAACAAGGGAAAATCCTGCCGGCGAACACGCAGGAGCTCACCACCGCGCCATTAATCGCCTGGATCGAAGGTCGCCGCCGCGCTAACCCTGGCGGTGCTGGATTGCTGGCAGCCGGGACGAAGAAGGGGAGACATAGATTAATCTGGGCCGCACAACTCACATCCAACGTGAGCTGTGTTCTCCCAACCTTTATTTCTGGGCAATTCTTGTTTCCAGTTTATTTTTTAGATTTTTATTTTACTATTACTATTCTTCCAAAAGAAAGGCTATTTTTTTTAGGATGCTGCTATGCGTCTTCCGACTGATAATCGAGAATTATCGGTTGCCTCCTAGCTGCCGGATTTGACCGTTCGATTTGCCTCCCAGCATTGCAACATCGGCCGTGTTGTGAACCCTATCATCGTTCGATTCGTCCCCCGCCCCCATCGCAACACAGCCCATGTTGCAAAGCCCAATTAATGCAACATCTGTCATGCTGCAAACCTAACTGTTAGCTTTCAATACAATTGTGGAGGAGCGGACAGACTGGAGGCTCCTCCCTAGGGTTCCTCCCCGCTCCCCCCGCCGCCGCCGGCCGCCGGCTGCCGTCCGCGAGCCTCTCGCTCCGCCTCCCTCCCCCTC
>NC_041382.1:778933852-778935809 GCF_002162155.2 Triticum dicoccoides
GCTGGAGCCGGCACGAGCGTCGGTCGTGGCCATGGGCCAATTCTCCGCCTCCCCTTTCCCCTGGTCGATTGGGTCGCGGGTGCCTGGTTTGCCCCTGTTGCTACGTCCGGCCGGTTCCTGCCATGGGCGGTGGAGGCTGTCCCCTCCCGCATGGCTGCTGTTGCTACCGCTCCTCGTTCCTGGTTACCTCCTCTGTTCCTGTGCCGCTCTCACTTCGTTTGCCATAGTGAGACGACGATGGGGACTGCACGGCCGTGGTGGCGCATGTTGGTGGGCGGCGTGTTTGGTGGCGTGCGATGGATCGTATGGGGTCATGGGTGGTTGGTGGTCAGGAGAAATCCTTGTCGGCTTGTCCAGCACCAACGCGTTGACGCCCGTGGGTGCCACCATGCCTTCCTGAAGGGTGTCAGGTTTACCCCCTCCCCCGCACCCCTCTGCGTACCGGGGGAAACCCAAGGACTTGTCCGGGCAGCAGCGTCATCGGCGTCACGATCCTTCTTGAAGGTGTTGCTTGGTATGCGGTGGTCCAGAGCGCTTGGAGTGTGGTGGAATTCTTCGGTGGGCGCAGCGGTTGCGGGTCTCCTTCGTTTTCGTTGATCCGTCGCTGTTCGCATTGTTTCTTTTTCTGTTTTCTCTTTCGTTTCTTTTGGGCATGACTGTGATGCTTCCACCCCAGCACCTATCGTTGACTGTATCGATGATGGTTGCTTTGTAATACAAAGCGAGGGGAAACCCTTTTTCGCAACTGTTAGCTTGGAAGCATCTGTTGCCGGCCATGCGAGCATCTCTCTTCCTCACGTTCGCTTGGGGGAGCGCGTGCCACAAAGTTGGACGTCTAGTTTGTGGGAGAGATCGGTGCATCCATGGTGGCTTCTACAAACGTGGGAAAATCCCTCATTAGCGAGGATTCTGGAGGTGTTGATCTATTGAAGAAGACATATAAGGGCATAGACTACCACACCTTGCAGCACTGGTGATCGACAACGACAACTTGCAACAGCAATGGTCGCAGCTCTACGAGCTGCTGGGGAGCAACTGAGGGGGATTCGATGTTTGATTTGGACAGAGCGGTCGAGCTTCGAGGAGGAAGACGACAAGCGAAGATATAAGGTCACTAGTAGAAAAAGGGCCTAATGTGAAGCACATTCGTCCCGGTTTGTAGCTAAACCGACACTAATGTGACCATTAATGCCGGTTTTAACGGCTAGGCGGGCGGCGATCATTAGTACCGATTTGTGGCGAACCTTTAGTACCGGTTCGTGGCACGAACCGGTACTAAAGAGGTGGTGGCAGGCTTGTGTCAGGCTGGGGCCCCACCAGCACCTTTAGTACCGGTTAGTTATACAAACCGGGACTAGAGATGCACGTTTAGTCCCGGTTCGTATAACCAACCGGTACTAAAGGTCATCCTATATAAACCCCTTCGTCGACCCCGAGCGCTCTGTTCTTCCCCTTTCCCCTCTCCTCTGTTTTCTTCCTCTTCCTCTCGAGCCACACCTCATTTTTGCCAAAATTTGTGAAGATTTGAAGGCACCCCAACAAGAGAAGGAGTCGAGCTCGAGCTCGAGCCAAGCAGCTGCCAAAAAAAGTGGGAAAACCGTTCCCCAGCTGGGAGAACAGGCGGTGCAATCGATCCCCCGACTCATTATACCAACACATGCGAGTACCGGCGCGAATCGGCTGGTAATAACCGACGAGCATAGAAGGCAGGCTGAAGAGCTCGATATCACTGTTGGTCAACTCCTAGAGCTCGAGCCCATGGATACGATTAGAGAGGAGTACATAAAACGGAAATATGTCCGCGGCGAACCTTTGGTCAAGCCTGAGGAGGTCAAGAAGCTCTCAACGAGAATGTATGAATTGCATCAATGGTACATGGAAATTACCAAGAGTACCAATCGAGAGTCCCTCATGGTGAAAGTCAAGGAAGAGCATTACTTTCATGAGACAGCTCTGT
>NC_041382.1:778935819-778937707 GCF_002162155.2 Triticum dicoccoides
GTTGCAACGCACGGGCATATGTGCTAGTTAAAGGAAAAAGAAATCATAAACCCAAAACCCCCCAAACCTTTTAGTACGTGTTGGTTTTACAAACCGGTATTAAAGGTCTCCCCGCCCCCGGCGCTGGCTCGCGCCACGTGGTGGCCCTTTAGTGGCGGTTCGTGTTGAACCTGTACTAAAGGAGGGGGGACCTTTAGTCCCCACCCTTTAGTGCCGGTTACAGAACCGACACTAAAGGCCCTTACGAACCGGTGATAAAGCCTGGTTCTGCACTAGTGGGTTGAGAGTGTTGTTGTGAATGTGCCGAACGAATTTCTTATCCCAGTAAAGCACGTCCTAGCCGCAGGATAAAGCACAATCGAATGGTGATGCACGCGACCGATGGAGCATTCTTTTTGAGCCGACTGTTTTGAATCGTTTCCCTTTTCTTTGTACCATTAATTGTATCATGAAAAAAAAACAGATTTCATGACTCTGTCATCCCCCTTCTCCTTGTACTTCTGGTTACCTAGCATCCCCTCTCCTATCAATTTGCCACGGATCGGACACCATCACCTTGTCCAACATCAAATTTAGGGCGCTACCTCACCCGTACTTGGAATGAGTTTAAGCCCGACAAGGTGCTCATTGCCCTCTGGGAACCACATGCAAGATCAACGCCGATGACCCCACACATCTTCCTTCGGCCACTTGTACCTTCCTTCTATTGCCCCAACCCTCGTTGAACACACGCCACATGAGCCCATATTCTAGGTTAGTAGATTATTTGTTTGAGTTTCTCCTAAAGGGTGGAAGTAACCAAATTTACGGAAAAAACAAACATCAAAATAACGACTACCAAGAAAATATGCGATGAGCAAGAAAGAGAATGTGATTATATCATAGGATGCGGCCGTATAATGGACACTGAGTGAGAACGAAGAAATAATATCCTTATGCATTATTCTTTTTACAATTCTTTTATGCCTAGAAAAGACGATAATTCCAGGCTCCGTTACTGAAATAGTACCACATAGCACTATATGAGTTCATCATTACCTTATTTTGTAGTTTGTACTGCCTACCTTCTAACTGTCCTTAATAGGTTTATGAAAGCTACAAAAGGAAGGAAACCGAAGCTTTGCAGTGCATCATCACTCTCAACTGATTCACTGCATACATACTAATAATATATACACATACAAGATCAGATGAGCTGCCAATGAACAGATTAATACGTCTCCCACACGATTTTTGTTTTGATAAATAGAAACAGATAATTACAATAATTTCATCAATGAGAAATCAGTTCACTACTACCCTGGTTAAGTAGTTCAGAAAGCTTCAAAGAGAGAAAAGGAAATATCGATGGATTGGCACACCGGCACTGAGCTGATCCATCAATCATCGACTTGTATGTATAGAAGCGCCACCAGCCCTAGCACTGTTATTCATAAGAAAAAGGTGAGAATATAACAAAACTTGTCTCTGTGAAATGTTGTTTCACAAACATCCTCTTCTGATTGATGTCGTCGTTATTAACCTTGGTATGATCAGGCCCACTGGACGACTGGATTTCATTGGTAAATGTTGGCATATGACCATGGATTTACTACCATACCCTCAAGCACAGTTGCATTCCCAAGGATTTACGGATGCATTCTTGGCTCCAGTATATCCTCTACTGCTACGTTGGTCCATCTAGGTAGACTGATTGATAGATGTATTTGCAAGTCAGGAGTCCGCTTTACCTCTCAATTTATACTATTGTTTTGCTGCAACATGTTGCAACTATCAAAAGATGCACATCCTTTCAAGATAACTCATCTCAACTTCGAAGGTCTCCTCGAGCTTAATGCTGAAGCGCCGATCATCGTCCAGGTGAGGCCTGTCGCACAGACCTCGATCA
>NC_041382.1:778939529-778942658 GCF_002162155.2 Triticum dicoccoides
GTCGGAGGCAGGGCGACGACGGCGACGGCGAGGCAGACGGGCAGCCTGGCGGCGTCGCGGCGGGAGAATGAGGAACAGAACGAAAAATTCACAAGTCCTGGTTATATAGACGAGGCATTGGTCCCGGTTCGTGGCAACAACCGGGACCAATGCCACATTTAGTCCCGGTTGGCGCCACCAACCGGGACCAAAGGCCACTTTTTCGGCAGCCCAAAGGGCGGAAAGTGGCGGCCTTTGGTCCCGGTTGGTGCCACCAGCCGGGACTAAAGGGGGGCATTGGTCCCGGTTGGTGCCACGAACCGGGACCAAAGCCCCCTTTAGTCCCGGTTGGTGGTACCAACCGGGACCAAAGGCCTTGTGCTGCCCCGCGCCAAAACTTTAGTCCCACCTCGCTAGCTGAGGGAGCTCGAGAGTGGTCTATAAGCGCTGCTGCGCCTTCCCTCTCGAGCTCCTCTCAAATGCAGGCTTTCGGGCCTAACCCTGTGCGGTGTGCCTGTGGGCCTACTGGGCCTCCTGCGGGCCTGAATCCTGGCCCATGGTACGGTTTCTAGTCGTATTCAGGCCGTGGGGGCCAAATAGCTGGCATCTTTTTTTCTTTGTTGCTTTATTTATTTTATTTTGTTTCTACTTACAACAAAATACTTATTGTTGCTATTTTTTTCCAGTTTTTTTGTTTTGTTTTCTGCATTATTTATTTTCTTTTTTTTGCTTTATTTTTTAATTCTTTATGCTTTTAGTCTTAGAAAATTATATACTTTTTGTTAATGCCATTACTTTTCAAATTTGAAAACACTTTTTTTGTTTTTTTGTTTTTTTGTTGCTTTATTTATTTTATTTTGTTTCTACTTATAACAAAATACTTATTGTTAATATAAGTATTTTTTTCTAGATTTTTTGTTTTGTTTTCTGCATTATTTATTTTCTTTTGTTTTTTGCTTTATTTTTTAATTCTTTATGCTTTTAGTTTTAGAAAGATTATAAACTTTTTGTTAATGCCATTAGTTTTCAAATTTGAAAACACTTTGTGTATTATATTTACTATCTACAATCTTTCTCCACAGAGATACCAAAAATTATAAACTTTCTGTTAGTGCCATTAGTTTTCAAATTAGAATAGTTAAAATTTGACTTCTTTGAAATTTGTGTGAATCTCAAATTTGTGATTAACTTTACTAAAAAAATGAACATAGATGTGCCTATAGAGAAAATTCAACCTATATTCATAATCAATTTCTATGAATTTCAAAGAAATTCGTTATGAATTTAGGTCAAATTTCCTGTATAAGGGCATTTATTTTTATTTTGAGAGGAGCTCAACAAGGCAGAGAGGGACGGGCTTATAAACCAGTGTGTGTGCCCTTCGGTTGGCGAGGTGGTACTAAACTGTGAATCGCAACGAGGACCAACCTATTGGTCCCGGTTCATGCCACCAACCGGGACCAATGGTGGTGGGCCAGGAGCGAGACCCATTGGTCCCGGTTCGTCCCACCAACCGGGACCAATGGCCCACGTGGCCCGGGCGGCCCCCTGGGCTCACGAACCAGGTCCAATGCACCCATTGGTCCCGGTTCTAGACTAAACCGGGACTAATGGGCTTACCCGGCCTGAACCTTTGCCCCATTTTCTACTAGTGTTGTGTTTCTACATAGTTAATTATGTATGAACAGTTCCTATTTTCATGTGGACCCTGCCATTTTGTGCTATCAGCACGACAAACTAAGAGGATTCAGAAATTTGGTGGCCAAATCACATTCAAGGAGCTCGATACAGAAAATAACAACATTGATGATCACGATTATGAGCAAATGTTGTAGGTGCTTGAAAAATTTGCTTGCCAAATAACATCCGATGAGGTCCATACAAAAAAGAAAAAACAAATGCTCAATGGTGCACACAAGTTTGATCACCAATGCTGTTATTTTCTGTATGTGGATCTCCTTGGATGTCATTTGGCCACCAAATTTTGCAAGCACCTACAACATTTGCTCATAGTCGAAGCCATATAGTTTCAGAATTTTTTGCTATTTTTCCTTCAATTTTACTATTCATCAGGGTTTAGTGTGCCTAGGTGTAGGACAACCAGACCCTTGTTTTGATGCTTCTATAAGTAATTGTTTCAAGGGTTCTGTAAATAGATCCTTGAATTTAGTATTGAGGGTGGGGTATACAATGTTTGTGCTAAATCTTTTTGACATTGTTGTATCTGAAAACAACAAATTCTTTCTTTAGCATGTTACCTGTGAATATCAACCAAAATTCACTCAGATCTTTAACATTCTCACACTTTTTTTCTTCCACTTGCAGCGTGCATGTTCAAAGTTGCTTATAAATGGCAGGATGGCCCACTAGAATGTGTGGGGCATCCTCTAGTTTCCTAGTGAGGTGCTTATCTTGTACTCCCTCCGTCCGAAAATACTTGTCATCAAAATGGATGAAAATGAATGTATCTAGAACTAAAATACATCTAGATACATCAATTTTAATGACAAGTATTTTCGGACGGAGGGAGTAAGTTTCTACCAAACATTGTCTACCTTGCTTTTCCAATCCTGCCGATACATGCCATGTATATAAATTTGAATTGTTTTTCCGTATGTAGTGTGTGAATCAAACAAGAAAGAACCAAAAGGACAACTCCTTAGGACTTAAGTAATATGTGGGAGAACTACCGGAACAAAGAAGGGAGCGAAGCTAGGGGATAGCCATCACAGAACGAGATTTTTGGTATGCACTTGATCAGAACAACCATACACCATATGACACTCTTTAACTAAATGCACCTTATATTGTGTGTTCCTACCGTATAGGTTTTGCGTAAAACTTTTTCTAATAGACGTTAGATTGGTATGACAGGGTAGATGGAATGTAAATATAAAACTTTAAATAAAATGTGTTTTTAAATAAGAAAAATGATCAAACCAACTTGGTCAATCGATAAATAGCCTTTTTTTCTCTCTACAGTACTGCAGTATAACTCGTCCTCTCCCATGTATGTCCTACACGTCGCTTGTCCCAGCTCCTTCTCTCCCCTGAATGCCCTACACGCCGCTTGTCCTCCTTCACCGCTCCTCCCCGATGCATGTCTCTATACCTATGATTGAACATACCTAGGGTTTGTACTCCTCAAAT